>NW_025964064.1:0-35129 GCF_023055435.1 Haliotis rufescens
CGGGATACTGCAATAAAAGACACCATAACAAATTTATTATGCCGAAAAGTTTACACTATTTGGTATCTTTGTCGGACATGTCATGTCAAAATGGAAACTTGACACTTATAACTGGTATAAATGACAGGACCAGTACATATGTTTCCGATACAACGATTTAATGTAAACACAAACATTAACAGTGGAATATATAATGCACTAAATGTGAACATTTAAACAAGTATCATAGTTTTAATGGATAGAATTATCTGAGAAATCTGCCGGCCTCTGTAACTTGAGAGCAGCTCACTTTTTCCTAATGACGGGATGCTATCTATTCTTTTGATATGTGACGTCATTGGCATCACGTTTCTTGTTTGTGACGTCATCCTATATTATGCTCTATGACGTTGCTATTTGTAAATCTGTGACCTCCGCCGCTAGCTTTTTTTCTCTCTATTTCTTTATCAATAAAAACACAAATGTGGTTTCTTTAAAAATTAATGTCTTTGCACATCACAATTTATTATATTAAAACATGAAACAGTGTCCAATAACGAATTTCAGTACCAGAATTTTCATGTGAAATATGTGAGGTGGGTGTTGGAAAATCCAACATGGCTGCTACTGACAGTATATGGTCTCATATTAGGTCAGTATCAACCATCTTGGATTTGTACTAATGATTACAGGCTATATGGGGTTAGTAGTTCTGCTCTCTGATTGGTCAATCTCACTTTAAGGCATAATACAGAGTAATGTCCCTTTGTATGGATGGAGGGTCACGTTGTACCCATCTGAAATGCAGACTTCCGGTTCAACAGGTTCGGAGTAACAGGGTTTCAGGGTATACCAAGACACTTTGAAAATGCATATATAATTCATTGTAATATTTGGCCACAAACATTAAATTGAGTTCTGGGTATTTAGACATGAGATCATCAAAAACAACAATGCCTTGTAAGGGTTCGAATCTCATTCGATGTGTTTGGGGATGGACTTCATCCCCAAACCTCTTTTTTTATTTCAAGTTTAAGTTGATTATGTCTATTCATTGTGTTTCAGGTTATTTTTAACGAACAGTAATAGTATTCATATTACTAAACAGGGCTAAGAACATAGCATCGTATTTGTCACTGTTGTCATGGGTATTCCATGTGAGTGAATCTCAGGCTGAGGGACGTGCAATACTGCCTGTTATTAACTACAATATTATTTGTTAATCCTACCGTGTCTATCATAAGAGCCTTTGCTTACCGTGAACTAATTTGAGTGTATTGAGATTGTTATTAGACACGTAATGAGATATACTTCTTAGGGCCTCGAAAACCCATAACACGAGGATATAGATATGCACATTAGTGTTAATTATTTATTTCCATTATTCAGAGTAATGTGCATGTCAAGATTTACTGCATGGAGGACTGCAAGCTGTCTCTGGTCATTGTAGTTGATGTATATTTATTTACCACACATAATAATATTATAGGCCTCATGGTTGTGATTACTGGCAGTCTTTCTTCAAACTGAAATATTGCATCTATGTATTTACTGTTAGGTTGATAAACATTATAACATTTGTTGTGAGTAGAGGAGTGTTGTAACTACCATTACATCCATCAAACTGGCTGGGACTGCCAAGTTTCCTGAGCCTAGTCCTTCTTTAAGATAGACATGACCAAGTCATCATCACATTAAGATTTACAGATAAGTATTCAGCAGAGGAAAGGCTTTAACTATTTCACATAAATCCTTCTCAGGCCACATGTACTGATCATGTGTTCCTTGTTACAAAATGACTTGTTTGGTCTGTAATTGTTATGTTTTAAGTGAAAATTTAAATCTAAATTTGTTTTTTCAAAAAGATGGTTTTAAAACAAAACAAGTACCTATTCCTTGATGTTCTCTTGCCACAGGTTTGAATTTAATGTCACCATTCACAGCCATGGCATATGTTTCTGCCTAAACTATATTGTACCTTCTCACTTTTCAGAAAGAGATTTGTACCGTATTCGACGTAATAAGCACCCTGCTCTAATAAGCGCCCACGGCGATATTTGCTAATATATTGGCAAGTGAACAATCCCAATCAGCACCCCTTCCGATTGATCAATGTACACAAGACTTATTTATTCGTGTATGATACGCACTCATGTGTTATATCACCCTTAATTATGGGCAATTAGATTCTTGAAAAATATATCTGTCTTATGTAAACATTTCAGGCTGTTAGCATAAACCACGAAATTTACGATCTTTCAACTCAAAATAATATTCTAATAAGTGCCCCCTATTTCTAATTTTGAGAGCGCCCTGGGCGCTTATTACGTTGAATACGGTAAGTGTGCTATGCTCAGATTCAGTTTTCTCACAGACCTATATATACAAGTCCGTGGTTTGCTCAATATGAAGAAACAACTCACGATTTCCTTTGTTTTGTGTGATATGTTTGCAGTTTTTAATCAAACATTCATCATTTTTTGTTATTCCTTGTTTCCTACCTGTGATATTGTTTATTATAGACAGTCATGTTGATTTGTCATTCTTTAGAATCAAATATATGAACAATCATTATTACGTAGCCTCAACGCTTGTTTTGTTGAACAGTTTAGGCTGGTGTACGTGATCTCTCTACCTTACTTTAAAGTAATCTAGTCTTTATTTGCAGTTTTTTAAAGTATGTCAGAAAATATTTGTACACCATGGTGTTGTTACTATGGAATATATTACAAAGTGTATATACTGATATTAAACACTTGCATGATCTGAGTATGAATGGTTAATACCAAATAATTCCCCTATTTATTTTCATCATTTGAGTCAATATTTATATCATTGGCATGTTTTGTGCAAATTAAACTATTTTTGAATTTCATTGATATT
Source organism: Haliotis rufescens (assembly GCF_023055435.1). Lineage (NCBI taxonomy): Eukaryota > Metazoa > Mollusca > Gastropoda > Lepetellida > Haliotidae > Haliotis > Haliotis rufescens. The sequence goes on from NW_025964064.1 coordinate 2,863, forward strand.
TCTGTTGTTTATCATGATGTTACATCTGATTCACTGGAGGAAGAACTGGAGTGACCAGAAGAAGACCTATCAGGGCTTGGGATGAGTGAGGGTTCGAGTCCAAAATTCACCCTGATTATCATATGTGGAATGTCGGCAATATGGCCGAGCTTGTGGGCTTCGCCAAAGTGGTAAATGTCAAAAACATGCATCTCTTAAGGTCTTCCTCCAATGTCTCACACAACAAGATACGAACTCGTATAACCAAATTTTGTTCATGTATTAAACTCAAGGGTGCTCTCCTCCCCTCCCCTCCCCTCCTCTCACCTCCCCTAAGTGCTTATTTATTTCTTTAGGGTGGCCTGATGGGACTTTGTTTTAGAGTTATACTGTAAATCCGGAGGTGATGTCATCCAACCATAGGGAGGGGTGGGTACTAATGGCCAAAGCCATTTCGTCACCGAAGGCCCAGGTTGGATTCCCGACATGGGTACAATGTGTGAAGCCCATTTCTGGTGTCCCCCGCTGCTATATGGTATGGCATTGTCATTTCACATTCTTTCTGCCGTTGATTCTAGCTAATGGAACAATGACAGGATGCAAAATTTCGTCAATGTATCGCTGGCCAATCACTTGTCCATTCACAATAACAAAATTAGTTCACCTTTCATGTGTGATACCGCCCAACATCATGTCACTGCCTCCCACAAACCAATCATGGTCAAGAATTGTTGCCCTGGCATAACGCTCGCCGCTACGTCGCCAACGTTTCCTGCCATCTGTGAATTCAGAGACAAGACCATGATTCGTCTTTAGACATGATATATAACACGTTTGGCACACAGCCCATCCCATCTTCCACCTGTGGTCAGCTGTTAGGGTTACACTCTTCACAGGACGCCATGCTTTCCGGCAGGCTGCAAAGAACCTGTTTTTAATGATTGATGTTGAAATTCACCTTCCTGTTATTGTACAGAATTCTCTTTTGATAACAGGAAAAGATTTGAATCCTTTTGTGTTTTGCAATTAATGAAATGAGATGATCTTATCTAGGTGTTCTTTTTTAGACCAGGTTTCATTCCCAGTCCACCCGTTTGACGGTACTTGTCCCACAGTCGAGAAATTACACTTTTTGATTAGCCAAACATTCGGGCTACTTGGGTATTTATGACCCCCAACCCCCCTCTATCATACCCACAATTGGCCATGTTGTCTTTTCATTGAGATATTGTCTCGGAGGCTTTTTAAAGCCTGTGTTTTGCCATCTTCCCGAGGCAAGAGAGTTAACTGACTTTAAAAGTCCAGTTTCCACCCTTGTCGAACTAGGCTGGAATTCCTGGGCTCGATCGTAGCGCTACCAGTGGCTATTACAAGTTATGTCCCTCCTAAGCCTCTCCTATCGACCAATCAGATTCCACCTCTCGCATCACTTGCGTTTGCTTCACAAAAAATGGTGGCGCCGAGTCAGGACGATCTGATCGATAATCACGATCTATATTGTGATAAAACGGGTCTTACATCGCGAAATGCATCAAATCACATGAGCACCTTGATTAAAAACATGAAAAGATTTGGAAAATATCTGCTAACGAGTTGGTGGTGCACATGTTTTGCAAATCCTGCAATCGACCGAAATCAGCACGACAGTTTTCGAACCGGATTTCGATTTCGGTGCGCGATTTTGATTGGACTATGCAAAGACTCGTTAGTCCAGCCAAAATGTAACTCCATAATACCAGCCTAGTTCGGCAAGGGTGGAAACTGGACTTTTATAGTCAGTTAACTCTCTTGCCTCGGGAAGACGGTGTTTTGCTTAATTGCATTAGTGATTGTGAGTTTCCCTATAGTCGCACGCACTTTGTTCATGCAGGATGAGAAATGTCATTGTGATCAGATGTTGCATTCAGATGTAGCGCCACGGTATTGTAAATGTATACCTCAACGATAGCTACATTCACATCGTTAGTTTTTTGTGTCAGTAATATATTTATATCTGGGAGTAATTTTCATGTAGGTGAGTTTGTTTGTTGTCATGCCTCCCCAAGCAATATTCCAGTTTTAGGATTGCAGCCTGTAACTAATCAAGTCTGGAGGAGGCAATCCTGTGATTGATATCATGAGCAGCAATCCACACCATCAGGGTACGATGACACACAATCAACCAAGACCACCGATCCATTAAGTCGCTGAGCATAAGTTACTTGGAATCCACTGGCCCTGCATGACAACTGAGCAATAAAGTTGGATAATCAGCATGACACAAATAACTGACAGTTCTACACTTCAAGGGTGGTCGGGTAGCCGAGTGGTTAAAGCGTTCGCTCGTCACGCCAAAGACCCAGGTTCGATTCCTGACATGGGTACAATGTGTGAAGCCCATTTCTGGTGTCCCCCGCCGTGATATTGCTGGAATATTGCTACAAGCGGCGTAAAACCATACTCACTCAATCACTCTACACTTCAATGTGGAAGATGAACTTCACACTTTCTAATAAGATATATTTCATAAACAGAACAAATGGACAGATTACTAAAAACATAACCTCATTTTATTCGTATTTGTTTTATCATATTCATATAAACATTCTAACAAATGACAAATCAGTTTGAATCATGTTCACTACAAGTATAAATGTATAAAAATATAGAACAACTGACAACTCTTGGGAAGTAATTGGTCCTCAATACCAAATTTTGTATGAATAGGAATTTTGTCTGCTAGGCCAAGGATGGTTATGGAGACAACAAAACATATTTCATTTGTTATTTGAAAGTTGGAATAATAATTTGAACTCACAAGCTCAACACAAACAATGGATGCCCCAAGCAACTATCCATCAATCTGGCTATCGAAAGATTTTGGCAGTGTGACAGTGACAACGAAGATGTATGTTTGAATGTTTTTGTCCCAGACAAAGACCAGACAATCTAACATGTAATACATATTCCTCAAACATGGACAAGGTTATAACATGATGAACAACGTTCTAGTGAACTACATGTGGTCCCAGTATATGTAAGGTTAGGGAACGACCATTCGATGTTCTTGAGGGGGGTGGGGGGGGGTTCTAGCTTCTTTTTTTAAAAACTAGTTTCTTCCAGACAATACATGTCCTAGGGGAAAAAACATTGGCCTAAGATTTACAACAACGAAAAGAAAGTTTTCACTGGCTGACCTGAAAACAATCTATTGTTCAGTCCTCCTTCCGTGACAAAAACTGCATGTCATGAAGAGGATTGAATGCTTCGTCTCTGAAAATATATAATTTTGATAGAAACAAACAACACCATTTTAAATTGAAAAGGAGCACCATTGAGATGGGAGATTCAGAACCGGTGGCAAATCTAGACTTGCTTCATTTAGAACTATAGCAGTAAGACCTGGGCGGAAGGAAAAATAATATGGTTCTGTGGACTGTGAGACAGACTAATCATGGAGTTGTGACTGTAAAATGGTCGGTCTCCCAACAAATATCCCTCCTACCCCCAACCAATACCCCCACCATACCACACACACCCTCCCTCCCTCTCTTCCCCTACCAAAACCCCCACCACACCACACCCCACAACCCCACTACACACACACCCTCCCACCCTCCCCCTACCGATACCCCCACCATACCACACCACACCACACCACACCACACCCTCCCTCCCTCCCTCACCCTACCAATACCCTTCCCACACCACACCACACCACACCCTCCCTCCCTCCCCCTACCTATACCCCCACCACACCACACCCCACAACCCCAAACCCTCCCTCCCTCCCCCTACCAATACCCTCACCACACCACAACACACCGCACCCCACAACCCCACACCCTCCCCACTACCCCCATCACACCCCACCCCACAACCCCACATCACACACACCCTCCCCACTACCCCCATCACACCACACCCCACAACTCCACATCACACACACCCTCCCCACTACCCACATCACACCACACCCCACAACCCCACATCACACACACCCTCCCCACTACCCCCATCACACCACACCCGACAACCCCACATCACACACACCCTCCCCACTACCCACATCACACCACACCCCACAACCCCACACCACACACACCCTCCCCACTACCCCCATCCCACCACACCCATCACACCACACCACACACACCCTCCCACAATGCTAAATGGTCATTCCCTGAACTAACCCACCAGCCCTTGTAATAACATGCCAAATCAACATTTTCTCTGTTGAAAAATATATTTTTGGGAGGCATGTAAATTGGAATACATCCGATTATACCAGTCACGCGATTCCATACAATTGATCATATATTGACCTTTAGCCAATACATGTTTGTGTGTCATATCAATATGTCCTAAATGCGTGTTCAAACTGATAATATATTTAATAACATGAAGCTACAATCAGGGTTGGAGAGTTCAGTCCCTTTGTGCAGAGTTTTACCTGTTAGTTTCTAATGGTTCAACTGATTATTATGCAATGAAATGAGATCATAAAATTTAACTTCTTCAAAAAACATTTAAACTGGACTAACCAATTGCCAAAATTTACACTACGGGCCTTTTTAATCCCAAATTAAAAAACATACCAGTGTATGTCTGAAAAACAAGTTTGCATTGCAAGCATTGACTGACAACATGACTCAAACAGCCGCAATGGGCGGACCAACGGTGAAGACATATTGACACATGGTGAGACCATGTACATGAATGAATTAGTTTTTAAGGTTTGTACAGATCTACAAACACTAACAGGGCAAGGCTTTTTTTAACCGGTTTTCAAATATTGAAGATCATAAAATAAGAAAAGTAGAAAGAAAACAAAATCTGAAAAAGTATTATTTTTGTTATTCTGCGTGTTTACCACAAACAATTAGCTCACCCCACAGATTGAAACTGCACCACTGTCAGGACAAGCTAAACTAACTCTGTCTCCTGACACCATATTCAAGACACAATCATTTGTATTTATTTTTTCCCACCTTTGTAAACTAAAATATAGATATCTACAAAAATGTCTGCCTAATATGAAAAAATCAATTTAATTTTTTTAAAGAATTTAATCTGCGAAATGTGTTTTATGTGAGTGAAATAGAATAATAAAACTAAAATAACAACCATATAAATTGTTTTAACGATGTCTAATAGTAACTTAAATATGCCTATCCAGCCACAGAAACTGGTCTCATGTGGATGACTGCTAAGATATTTCAGCATGGATGCATTCATCAGTACCAAACAGCTCCTGAAGTAGGCGTCTTCAGAGCTGTAGATAAACTGCGTATTTGCATAAAATACATATTTAATAAACTGAAATACTCAGACATAAAATCCCTAGGGTACCAAATATGCATCAAACAACATAAAAATGCTCTTGAAATACAACTAATGTGTATATTACAACTATTAGATAAAACGATTGTGTATCAGCTGATCGTGAAACTCATCTACCAACAGTTACATTTGGTAAAACGTGTGGACTACTATTAATTTAGTTTTAAATGATTTACAGGGATCATTAAGTAACAGATTTTGAAGTTATAAAATACCCAAATGTAAAGAAATGTGGGTAAAAACAAATTTGTATACCCCTAAACATTGTGGATGCCCACTAAAAATGAAAACCCATGGGTAAAATACCCAATTAACCAAAGCTCATCTAGAGCTCTGGACATATTTTATAGCCCTCAGTGTAGCACATAGCAAAGATTACAGAGGTGTACAAGATATATACTAAGTTGTAGAGCCATAGTGAACAGTAAAGTTGAGAAATAGACAGAAAAATATTCTAGAAACTAAATAGTAATGGTATTGCATGTGTTTAAAGCATATGTCAGAACAAACAATATTCTATATCTCAGAGTTGCTCACGAAAACACTATATCAACTAACTACAGAAAGCAAACCTATCAACATTGTCATTCAACTTTGTAAAAATAGAATAAAATTTAAACTGAAAAAATGTGTGAAAACTCAACAGGTTTAGTATCAACAAATATATGACTCTTAAAAGGATTTTTGTGGTTTTTTAGTTTAAATTTTTCAGTTTGCAAAACAATGTAAATACAATGTTTTTTTAACAATATTTACAGTAGCATTACAATCATACACTTCCATGACCACAACTATTTACAGTCTATATTTACTAATCAACACTACAACAGCTATATACAGTCTATATTCACTACTACTACTACTACTACTACTACTACTACTACTACTACTACTACAACTACTACTACAGCGAAACCATCAACTAAATGGATAGATAAACGGCTACAAAAACTGAATATACGAGACCACATTATATGAACACTTAATCTCAGTTTAACTTCAAATATTTTACTAAAGAAATATGAAATAAAATTTAAGAAAAAGCCAGTTAGCTCTATAACATTAGACTCATTGAGTTCAATAAGTTTAAAAACATATATCTTTAAAAGTTCAGTTGAAAACTGAAAAATAATTCTGATTCAAATATATACATGTGTTCTTTTAATATTAAGCACAAGAAATGAATTACATATTCAGCAGATTGTTTAAGCAGATCTGCAGAAGATAAGGAATGCCAACAACAGACAGTTCTAAAACTTGGTCGCTTGTCTACTGTCACCTTTAACAGAATGGCTTTTCCTGCCTTACACTTCATCAAATCAAAGTCATAACTACAATGTATCTACAGAATTAATTTACATACAAACAGACACGTTCAAATAAACATGTGACATTTTTACAACTTCCTTTTCACGTTGGCACACCTTCATTGGTCTGATAGCAAATACAGTCACTACACAACTGAGCCACGAAAGCCTTGATGAAACACAGTACTCATGCTACGCACACATTGTAACACATGACAAATCATTCTAATCATAACAAACCATCATCTATTTATCATGAAATTATCAGAATCAAATGGGGAAATAATCAATCTTGTTTGCATGGACAGAAAACAACCAAGGTTATTAATTATACATACAAATATTTTGTGTAACACAAAAATAAGATATAATCCTTTGAACAAAAAATAAAGAGTTATGAAATACAAAGACAAATGTCTTAATACCCTTACAGAGCCACATACCCAAAAATAAAAACAACAGTCTACAGTACGACTTACCAATTTCAACAGTAAGCAATAGCATTAGTATTGTCCAAAGACTACATAATTACTTTATCTATATGCAGTCAAAGACAGTTTTGGCAAAAGCAAGATATCGTTGTGTGTCATACAAAATATATGAAAAACATGTAAAAATACTTCAAATCTTTCATGAGAAATGAAGCAATATTCAAAACCATTTTTAAAATTGTGTTAAAATTTCTGTTAAGATGAGGTAGGCTATTTCTAAGGTAGGGATTGTGACTCACCCATTCATTACTGAGGTACTTCAAGAAATAACAAATGTTCATCACGTATTCCATTCTGAACACGTCCCCCACTCCATCCAATTTGTTGCAAGTGTTGTGCATAGATTTTTTAAAATTAGTTTTTCAGAGGATCTAAATGACAAAGAAATTAGAAAATGATAAATAATAATAACAATTTAACCGAAAAAAATTACAAACAAATCCTTAATTTAGACAGTCAAGGAATATTAATTATAAATTCCACTTTTAAAGCCACAGAATAAAAATGTTGACATGAATTGTGTCTGGCTTGTCTCCCTTGGACCATAACATTGACAGCAGTTCACAGCAGAAATGATATGACATCAAGACACGAGGTAGGTTGAATGAACTTGAATCATTCATCATGAATCTTTTCTGACATACATTAATTCTTTCTGAACTTTGATACATACTTAAAATGTTCACCTTGCACTCAAATACTTTTTCTTCTTAAACTCTAGACAACAATAATGGAATTTGTGAAGTGTATATTTCATAATTTTCTCTGTCATTATAAACCAAAGCATTCTATATAGCACAGGATATATTCATTGATGGAAATGCATTGCTAGTTCTAAAGCATGATTGACATGTATAAAACAGAAAAAAACCTTTCACACAGACAAGGCCACAATGAATTAATTTCTTGTTTGTTGAACAGCGACCCCATACCATTGTTCAGAGGCTAGTGGGTGAGTTTATGAGGGGAGATTACTCTCATTAACCACAAAATTACCTCCCTTTGCCTAATTTATTTCAACCAAACTCTCATGCAAGTTTTCATGGGCATTTTTAAAGGACCGACCCCAAGGGAACAAACAAGTAATCGGTTCTTTAGCAAGAAATCATATTCATCATAGCCAGAACACACACAATGTATTATAGGCGGGTTAAATGTTCCATCCAATATCAGTCAACATCAGCACTGATCACACAAAACGTAATTAATGACATTAGTGACATCTGTGATTAATGCATGTCTGCTTCAGCAGCCAAATGATACAACCAATTCACTCACACAATGTTGGAGTTTAGGGGCCGGTCATTTATTACAAGTGGGGTAAATGAATCAATGGAGGGTCACCAAGAATGAGTCTCTGGAGGAAGGTCATATAAAATAATACATATATATTTGAGGAAGGTCATGATAAAAATGTACAAGGACATGGGAGGACGGTTCATCCAAACATATGACAAGCATTAGGGGAGGGTCAATATTTTCAGTATATTATTGCATCAAAAACCTCTCACCCACATCCCATTCTGTAATAATGACCGGTCCCTCAGTTCACTAGAAATTGTCTACACTCTCTAACATACTGCAAGGTGTTGAAGGTGTTCACATGCATAGTTTTGACACATTTGTGAACACAAGTGGCAATGGCTAACCTTTTAGTTCCTGATGAGCACCACTGTTTTCTGGTTAGGCGTAACTATGGTAATAATAAAGTAATAAATGCTGCCAATTCAGGCAAAAAATGCATATTATATGTAAAAACACATCCATGCTTAAAATATGGGTATAACTAAAACGTTATATCAAATATTGGCATTGCAATCATAAAATGAAGCCTTGGACAATACGTTGTGTTTCTTGTTAAGTGTTCTGTTGACATTAGTCAAACATATTTAAGAGTTATCTCCCCTTGCAATGGTTACATCAAGCTCCTCACAGGGTAACCAAGGTGTCACATGCTAAAATGGAGCTTGCAGTTACATCACCATGTGAGTTGCCTTCAAACGAGTTACATGAAACACTGATGAATTAAATGCACTTGTCGTATACACTATAAGAAATTCCATTCCAATGAGTTGTCCATGAGACGACTGCAATATGTCAATTACAAGTTGAAATTTGCAATGGTTGAAATTAATATTCCACTTGACTCTGGTAGTTTTGATCGACAGAAACAATGAAGAACTTGTATTAATCACCAGCCCTAAGTTAGTTATTTACACATAGCTTTTAGTCAGCACATATTAATAAGTTTATATCTACACCAGACTATAAGAGCTATCCCCTTCACTCTCCAACAAATTCCCAAGTCAAGGCCGTAGTTAACTTTTTTTAACAGGGGGGGCAAATATTTGTACACGTATCACTTGTCCCCAACTTGTATTTTCATGATTCAAATAAAACAGTTTTCTATAAAAAATCCAGGGGGCAACTGCCCCCCGCTACCCCCCAGCTGGCTACGGCACTGCAAGTGATATACTGAACCGAAGAACAGTGGGTCTGTTAGGCTTGACATCATGTTGAAAATTATTTGGAAGGTAAAACGAAGCTCAGAGAACTTTTGAAGAGTGGTGCAAGTTACTATAACTATTGCAATAGTTTTGTAATAATTTTTACTAACAATTGCAGAAGTAACTGTGCACCAATTGTCCCCCCTAGCATTTATCCACCATTCAGAGATGAATCGAAACTATCAGTTAGAAACACAACATTATTCAGGCCACGTTCGATGTAAAATACTGGCAAGTCGCAAGTGAGACATATGTCATGATCAATTATCAACAAACAATCTATTCTCTGAGCAAACAGGGTTATATCTCTGTCTCCCTAGGCCTCTTTCACGAAGTAATTGTAGCACAATAATTGTGAGAACTATTTCACTTTACAAACACTTCCAATGGCTGTTGTACTGAGATCGTATTGTGAAATGGCCAAAAGCAAGGAGGCTACATTTTGAGATGATGATATTTCATAGACACACGATGTATGGATTTCAGCCTTAGTATTCTATAAAGACAACCAGAGCTCCAGGTAACCTGCATATTTAGATTGAATAAGCATACTTAATCATCATTACCCAGTTTATTTGGAGTTTCTTGTGTACATATATACATGGAAAACCCAGGAGTATAACAACACTCTGTGCAAGGACCGATTACCAAATGTATCCTTTAATCCTTAATCCTTTAATCCTTTACTGATGGAATGCACTACATGACCTACAGGCCACACTTTTTTTTATTTTATGTTTCATGGATTTATTCCAGCTTTTCCACACAAGGTCGGTCGAAATAAAAAAAATAGCTATGTCAATCATTTATTCATTTGTATGAAAGTCATTCTGCCGTGGAGTTAAAACTGCAGCTGACTTCTTGAATAACTGATTATGATGTAAACATGAAACTTAGATATAACATTTTATATTGTATAAGAGGATCTATATCACAAGCAGGAATAAAAAATAATATTTTTATGTTTAATTCATTTCTTTTCAGTGCTGGTCCCATGAACAGCATTATGGGCAGAAATATTTTTAAAAATTGTCCATTAGTCAGGACCCAAGGAGTAAAAACATTGAATACCCAACGAAAACTACCAATACCCAATGTGAATGAAAACACTCAATGGCTCCAAAGATTCTCTGGAGCCCTGTACAACATGTTGAGGACTTGCCCAATATGTATCCAAGTTGTCCTCCATAGATCGTGTCTCTGTGAACTAACTGCCTGCTTTTGTTTCTCAAAAAGTTTGTGAAAGGTATTGTAGGTATTATTGCTTTCTGCAGCAGGGCTATTATTTTGAAACTTAACTTAACTTATTTGGATATTTCAAAAGGCTTACTGACTTACAAGCTGATAATGCTTCATGTCAATATATTTTGGTTTCATTCATTTTCTTGCATCAAATCTAAACAACCTGTGATTTTGTACGTATTTATTTCACAGCAAGACATAAACCAACATGACAAGACTCAAATGCCATAGAAACTCCTCAAATCTTAAAAAAAATTATTAAAAATTCCTATCTCTTTAATTCTCTAATGGTATGGATGTTCCCAAGACCTAGACATAACAAGAATACTAGCACCATACAGGACACACGTTGCATCGTCAGTACTGCACGGGTTTATACTAGGTTCGCCATCACTCCTGAATACATACAGACGTTTAGCTGTGTAGTTCCTGTTTTTACCAACAGAGTCAAAGAGTCAAAGACAGTTCCAGGAGGCAACCAGACCAATCAGTGCTCAGAATACATCGCACAAACGGCAATATTTTTCATGCAACATGTACCATTCTGTGGCCTTCTACTCTATACATTGCTCACAATCAGGCAACATTAGTGTTTGCACAAATTCCTGTACTGTGGTGAGCTTTTGGCTTCTAGGAGCTATACACAGCCATATTTCATGACTCCACTTAACATAGATACGAGTCACCATAACACCGCGTATTGTCCATATGTATTCACAGGTGATGGTTGTACGTAGTGTATACCAACGTGTGATGTGTTCACGCTATGTCGTAATACCATACCCTCATCATAATGAAATGGTTTCATTTTCGGTAAAGAAGAACATCATTTGAATAATACAACACAAACATAAACAGCCGCCCATCTTCAGCCTTTCTCCGATTCCACCTGGAGCATCCTGTTGTCAGCTGCGGAGGCTGGGTTGCTTGTTTCGCAAACTTCATCGTTTTACAGAGCTGTTCCTGAAAATTAATTGTCTACTGGTCAGTCTTCCAGGGTGCTTTATCCCCTGTTATTTCACTTAAACCATTTTCTACAATTGTGTGGTTGTTGCTTGCTGCAGTTTGTGGTGTGATGCCATAGTTCTGTGTTACTGACACACCGCTCATCAATGAGAACTTGCCTCCCCTGATGTAGACGGGTCCTGGGGCTGCTGTGGCGGTGATGACTTCTCCTCCTCCTCCTCTTCCCTCTGTAAACATAGTAACGATTATGATAATTTTGTTTGTTTGTTGTTTAATGCTACACTCAGCAAGCAAAGTGATGATGGCCTGTAAAAAAATTGGGGAAATACCAGTGGTTGATATTATGAGCATTGTCCCATCAGGATACAAGGACCTGCTGTGAGTGAGTGAGTGGGTGGGTGAGTGAGTGAGTGAGTGAGTGAGTGAGTGAGTGAGTGAGTGAGTGAGTGAGTGAGTGAGTGAGTGAGTGAGTGAGTGAGTGAGTGAGTGAGTGAGTGAGTGAGTGAGTGAGTGAGTGGGTGGGTGGGTGGGTGGGTGGGTGGGTGGGTGGGTGGGTGGGTGAGTGAGTGAGTGAGTGAGTGAGTGAGTGAGTGAGTGAGTGAGTGAGTGAGTGAGTGAGTGAGTGAGTGGGTGGGTGGGTGGGTGGGTGGGTGGGTGGGTGAGTGAGTGAGTGAGTGAGTGAGTGAGTGAGTGAGTGAGTGGGTGGGTGGGTGGGTGGGTGAGTGAGTGAGTGAGTGAGTGAGTGAGCGAGCGAGCGAGCGTTGCTTACTCCACAGTCAGCATGATAAAGGCTATATCATAATAGCCTGTAAATATTCAAGTCTGGATCAGGTAAACCAGTGGTTGATAGCATGAGCAACAATCCACCCTATGTGAGATGACACCATATCACATAGCCTGAGCACACAATCCCCATCTTGGTTTCTATGACAACCCTGATGTACTAGGACCCACTTCAGAATCCTCACAGAAAATGAATGCTGTCAATGAGGATTATCACATGAGTGAGTGAGTGAGTGAGTGAGTGAGTGAGTGAGTGAGTGAGTGAGTGTTGCTTACTCCACAGTCAGCATGATAAAGGCTATATCATAATAGCCTGTAAATATTCAAGTCTGGATCAGGTAAACCAGTGGTTGATAGCATGAGCAACAATCCACCCTATGTGAGATGACACCATATCACATAGCCTGAGCACACAATCCCCATCTTGGTTTCTATGACAACCCTGATGTACTAGGACCCACTTCAGAATCCTCACAGAAAATGAATGCTGTCAATGAGGATTATCACATGAGTGAGTGAGTGAGTGAGTGAGTGAGTGAGTGAGTGAGTGAGTGAGTGAGTGTTGCTTACTCCACAGTCAGCATGATAAAGGCTATATCATAATAGCCTGTAAATATTCAAGTCTGGATCAGGTAAACCAGTGGTTGATAGCATGAGCAACAATCCACCCTATGTGAGATGACACCATATCACATAGCCTGAGCACACAATCCCCATCTTGGTTTCTATGACAACCCTGACGTACTAGGACCCACTTCAGAATCCTCACAGAAAATGAATGCTGTCAATGAGGATTATCACGTGAGTGAGTGAGTGAGTGAGTGAGTGAGTGAGCGAGCGAGTGTTGCTTACTCCACAGTCAGCATGATAAAGGCTATATCATAATAGCCTGTAAATATTCAAGTCTGGATCAGGTAAACCAGTGGTTGATAGCATGAGCATCAAACCACCCTATGTGAGATGACACCATATCACATAGCCTGAGCACACAATCCCCATCTTGGTTTCTATGACAACCCTGATGTACTAGGACCCACTTCAGAATCCTCACAGAAAAGGAATGCTGTCAATGAGGATTATCACGTGAGTGAGTGAGTGAGTGAGTAGTAGTAGTGGTTTATTTCAGTAAATCAGGCCACTGGCCCATTTTACAATATATATATTCAAGCATTCAAACATGTTGCGCCACAAGTGCATGTAATAATATCAATACTAATCCGTACAATGGTATCTGAGACCATATACATATGGTGGTAGAATTAGTAGTTTATATAATGGACAACTGCTTGCTCCTCATTTTAAGAGCAAAGAATGTAAACTTGGCAAGATTATTGATTGTGAAAGCATTACTGGTGGTAAATAAAACCTTACATTTATGCTCTGATGGAGATGTATAATAATAACTTGGCAGAAAGTTTCTTCTAAGATCGTCATAAAACGGACAAACTAAACAAACAAAGTGAGTGAGTGAGTGAGTGAGTGAGTGAGTGGCGAGCGGGCGGGTGGGCAAGCAAGCGAGCGAGTTGAGGGGAACATGGGTGTGTGGCTCATGAATCATTAACTGTGAACCTCGGATCTGAACCTACAGTCTGGCACAACTAAGGGGAAATAACAATAAAACACTGAAAAACACAGGAAGAGCATTTTTACTAAAAAATATTTTTAATCCCCAAAAATGGTTCTTTATGAACTAAAGCAGACATTTGAAATACATATCTTTAATAATCTTCCTATTAATCATATTTCATTTAAGAAACCGTCTGAGCATGACATGTCTCACTCATACCTAGCTTACACAAACAGAACTTGTCATGTCGACAACTGTCAGCTTGATAGCACTTTCAGCCATTAATGTCCACTGGGGCAGTGTTGGAGGAGACTTAGTCCACATGTGTGGGATACCTGAACGTAGCATCTGCCTCCCTGAGCACTACGTCCATCATCTCACTGCTCCTGGAGATCATCGCCATCAGCCCTTAAACACTGCACAGTTCTTCTTGTTATATCTTAGAACTATCATGCCTGTTGTATGTTATTCTTAAAAGTAGAACATCTTTGGTATAATACGGAACCAAAATTTGAAATCAAAATACTTTGGGGTTTTATTAATGGATGATTTTATTAATAAGAAATAAGGAGTAGCTACGATTTTGTCCCAGTGCTCCATGTTTGTAATAGGGTGTCTCACAATCAGTACTGACTAGAATCGGCCCCATGTTTACAATAGGGTGTCTCACAATCAGTACTGACTAGAATTGGCTCCATGTTTGTAATAGGGTGTCTCACAATCAGTACTGACTAGAATCGGCCCCATGTTTACAATAGGGTGTCTCACAATCAGTACTGACTAGAATTGGCTCCATGTTTGTAATAGGGTGTCTCACAATCAGTACTGACTAGAATCAGCCCAATGTTTGCAACAGGGTGTCTCACAATCTGTACTGACTAGAATCGACCCCATGTTTGTAATAGGGTGTCTCACAATCAGTACTGACTAGAATCAGCCCCATGTTTGTAATAGGGTGTCTCACAATCAGTACTGACTAGAATCGGCCCCATGTTTGTAATAGGGTGTCTCACAATCAGTACTGACTAGAATCGGCCCCATGTTTACAATAGGGTGTCTCACAATCAGTACTGACTAGAATTGGCTCCAGGTTTGTAATAGGGTGTCTCACAATCAGTACTGACTAGAATCGGCTCCATGTTTGTAATAGGGTGTCTCACAATCAGTACTGACTAGAATCGGCCCCATGTTTACAATAGGGTGTCTCACAATCAGTACTGACTAGAATTGGCTCCATGTTTGTAATAGGGTGTCTCACAATCAGTACTGACTAGAATCGGCCCCATGTTTACAATAGGGTGTCTCACAATCAGTACTGACTAGAATTGGCTCCATGTTTGTAATAGGGTGTCTCACAATCAGTACTGACTAGAATCAGCCCCATGTTTGCAACAGGGTGTCTCACAATCTGTACTGACTAGAATCGGCCCCATGTTTGTAATAGGGTGTCTCACAATCAGTACTGACTAGAATCGGCCCCATGTTTGTAATAGGGTGTCTCACAATCAGTACTGACTAGAATCGGCCCCATGTTTACAATAGGGTGTCTCACAATCAGTACTGACTAGAATCAGCCCCATGTTTGCAACAGGGTGTCTCACAATCTGTACTGACTAGAATCGGCCCCATGTTTGTAATAGGGTGTCTCACAATCTGTACTGACTAGAATCAGCCCCATGTTTGTAATAGGGTGTCTCACAATCAGTACTGACTAGAATCGGCCCCATGTTTGTAATAGGGTGTCTCACAATCAGTACTGACTAGAATCGGCCCCATGTTTACAATAGGGTGTCTCACAATCAGTACTGACTAGAATTGGCTCCAGGTTTGTAATAGGGTGTCTCACAATCAGTACTGACTAGAATCGGCTCCATGTTTGTAATAGGGTGTCTCACAATCTGTACTGACTAGAATCGGCCCAATATTGTAATAGGATGTCTCACAATCTGTACTGACTAGAATCGGCCCCATGTTTACAATAGGGTGTCTCACAATCAGTACTGAATAGAATCGGCTCCATGTTTGTAATAGGGTGTCTCACAATCAGTACTGAATAGAATCGGCCCCATGTTTGTAACAGGGTGTCTCACAATCTGTACTGACTAGAATCGGCCCCATGTTTACAATAGGGTGTCTCACAATCAGTACTGACTAGAATCAGCTCCATGTTTGTAACAGGGTGTCTCACAATCTGTACTGACTAGAATCAGCTCCATGTTTGTAACAGGGTGTCTCACAATCAGTACTGACTAGAATCGGCCCCATGTTTGTAACAGGGTGTCTCACAATCTGTACTGACTAGAATCATCCCCATGTTTACAATAGGGTGTCTCACAATCAGTACTGACTAGAATTGGCTCCATGTTTGTAATAGGGTGTCTCACAATCAGTACTGACTAGAATCAGCCCCATGTTTGCAACAGGGTGTCTCACAATCTGTACTGACTAGAATCGGCCCCATGTTTGTAATAGGGTGTCTCACAATCAGTACTGACTAGAATCAGCCCCATGTTTGTAATAGGGTGTCTCACAATCAGTACTGACTATAATCGGCCCCATGTTTGTAATAGGGTGTCTCACAATCAGTACTGACTAGAATCGGCCCCATGTTTACAATAGGGTGTCTCACAATCAGTACTGACTAGAATTGGCTCCAGGTTTGTAATAGGGTGTCTCACAATCAGTACTGACTAGAATCGGCTCCATGTTTGTAATAGGGTGTCTCACAATCTGTACTGACTAGAATCGGCCCAATATTGTAATAGGATGTCTCACAATCTGTACTGACTAGAATCGGCCCCATGTTTACAATAGGGTGTCTCACAATCAGTACTGAATAGAATCGGCTCCATGTTTGTAATAGGGTGTCTCACAATCAGTACTGAATAGAATCGGCCCCATGTTTGTAACAGGGTGTCTCACAATCTGTACTGACTAGAATCGGCCCCATGTTTACAATAGGGTGTCTCACAATCAGTACTGACTAGAATCAGCTCCATGTTTGTAACAGGGTGTCTCACAATCAGTACTGACTAGAATCAGCTCCATGTTTGTAACAGGGTGTCTCACAATCAGTACTGACTAGAATCGGCCCCATGTTTGTAACAGGGTGTCTCACAATCTGTACTGACTAGAATCATCCCCATGTTTACAATAGGGTGTCTCACAATCAGTACTGACTAGAATCGGCCCCATGTTTGTAACAGGGTGTCTCACAATCTGTACTGACTAGAATCGGCCCCATGTTTACAATAGGGTGTCTCACAATCAGTACTGACTAGAATCAGCTCCATGTTTGTAACAGGGTGTCTCACAATCTGTACTGACTAGAATCAGCTCCATGTTTGTAACAGGGTGTCTCACAATCAGTACTGACTAGAATCGGCCCCATGTTTGTAACAGGGTGTCTCACAATCTTTACTGACTAGAATCGGCCCCATGTTTACAATAGGGTGTCTCACAATCAGTACTGACTAGAATCGGCCCCATGTTTGTAACAGGGTGTCTCACAATCTGTACTGACTAGAATCGGCCCC
This sequence comes from Haliotis rufescens, assembly GCF_023055435.1. Taxonomy (NCBI): domain Eukaryota; kingdom Metazoa; phylum Mollusca; class Gastropoda; order Lepetellida; family Haliotidae; genus Haliotis; species Haliotis rufescens. Next base: position 20,563 of record NW_025964064.1, read on the forward strand.
ATGTTTACAATAGGGTGTCTCACAATCAGTACTGACTAGAATCGGCTCCATGTTTGTAATAGGGTGTCTCACAACCAGGACTGACTAGAATCGGCCCCATGTTTGTAATAGGGTGTCTCACAATCAGTACTGACTAGAATCGGCCCCATGTTTGCAACAGGGTGTCTCACAATCAGTACTGACTAGAATCGGCCCCATGTTTGTAATAGGGTGTCTCACAATCAGTACTGACTAGAATCGGCTCCATGTTTGTAATAGGGTGTCTCACAATCTGTACTGACTAGAATCGGCCCCATGTTTGTAATAGGGTGTCTCACAATCAGTACTGACTAGAATCGGCCCCATGTTTACAATAGGGTGTCTCACAATCAGTACTGACTAGAATTGGTTCCATGTTTGTAATAGGGTGTCTCAAAATCAGTACTGACTAGAATCGGCCCCATGTTTGTAACAGGGTGTCTCACAATCTGTACTGACTAGAATCGGCCCAATATTTGTAATAGGGTGTCTCACAATCAGTACTGACTAGAATCGACTCCATGTTTGTAATAGGGTGTCTCACAATCAGTACTGACTAGAATCGGCCCCATGTTTGCAACAGGGTGTCTCACAATCTGTACTGACTAGAATCGGCCCCATGTTTGTAATAGGGTGCCTCACAATCAGTACGGACTAGAATCAGCCCCATATTTGTAATAGGGTGTCTCACAATCAGTACTGAATAGAATTGGCTCCATGTTTGTAATAGGGTGTCTCACAATCAGTACTGACTAGAATTGGCTCCATGTTTGTAATAGGGTGTCTCACAATCAGTACTGACTATAATCGGCCCCATGTTTACAATAGGGTGTCTCACAATCAGTACTGACTAGAATTGGCTCCAGGTTTGTAATAGGGTGTCTCACAATCAGTACTGACTAGAATCGGCCCCATGTTTGTAATAGGGTGCCTCACAATCAGTACGGACTAGAATCAGCCCCATATTTGTAATAGGGTGTCTCACAATCAGTACTGAATAGAATTGGCTCCATGTTTGTAACAGGGTGTCTCACAATCAGTACTGATTAGAATTGGCCCCATGTTTGTAATAGGGTGTCTCACAATCAGGACTGACTAGAATCGGCCCCATGTTTTAAATAGGGTGTCTCAAAATCAGTACTGACTAGAATCGGCCCCATGTTTTAAATAGGGTGTGTCACAACCAGGACTGACTAGAATCGGCCCCATGTTTTAAATAGGGTGTCTCACAACCAGGACAGACTAGAATCGGCCCCATGTTTTAAATAGGGTGTCTCAAAATCAGTACTGACTAGAATCGGCCCCATGTTTTAAATAGGGTGTCTCAAAATCAGTACTGACTAGAATCGGCCCCATGTTTTAAATAGGGTGTGTCACAACCAGGACTGACTAGAATCGGCCCCATGTTTTAAATAGGGTGTCTCACAACCAGGACTGACTAGAATCGGCCCCATGTTTTAAATAGGGTGTCTCACAACCAGGACAGACTAGAATCGGCCCCATGTTTTAAATAGGGTGTCTCAAAATCAGTACTGACTAGAATCGGCCCCATGTTTTAAATAGGGTGTCTCAAAATCAGTACTGACTAGAATCGGCCCCATGTTTTAAATAGGGTGTGTCACAACCAGGACTGACTAGAATCGGCCCCATGTTTTAAATAGGGTGTCTCACAACCAGGACAGACTAGAATCGGCCCCATGTTTTAAATAGGGTGTCTCAAAATCAGTACTGACTAGAATCGGCCCCATGTTTTAAATAGGGTGTCTCAAAATCAGTACTGACTAGAATCGGCCCCATGTTTTAAATAGGGTGTGTCACAACCAGGACTGACTAGAATCGGCCCCATGTTTTAAATAGGGTGTCTCACAACCAGGACAGACTAGAATCGGCCCCATGTTTTAAATAGGGTGTCTCAAAATCAGTACTGACTAGAATCGGACCCACTACCCAACCCTTGGTTGGTTGCTATGTTCAACTTCAAGTTTGTTTTAACAAGATAGTTTCATCCTCCACACAAAAACATACCATTTCATATGGATGACAGATTTAGGAATAGAGACATATAATTTATTTATGTTACATACATCATATTAATGGCGCTGTTAAACATTAGACATTAGATAAATCTTACCTATGTAAAAAGGATGTGACATGATGACCACGAGGTCATCAACTTGCCATATTTGGATTCTGAATAGGCAGTGAACGTGTTGAAATGATACAAATTTGTCAACATAATCTTCTGACCATTAAAATTTTATAAGCAATTTGTACATGTGTTTTTGTAGACATATAAATTTAGCTAAACTTAAGATAAAGGCGAGGACATCATTTTGTTTTTCCTTTAATCCAAATGATAATTATATATTTCCAATTTAGTGCTACAGGTTGCTTGAAAAGCAATAAAATTATGTTTTCCATAAATTATCCATTATGCATGGTGTCATCACAGCGACCATTTTGTTTTAAAGTTAAATTGTTCATTAAATGTTTGAAAAAAATATCTTTCATATATTAGCTTCTTTATGTAATATCTCAAAATGTTTAGGAATAAGGGACACTTCTATTTGTTTTTCAAAAGATATTGAGTTGGTCGGTGCATACGCATTTATTAATTAAATCAATCCTGCACATTCTAAAAACTTGTTAGTTATTTGATAGTTCAGTGAATTAATCCAAAATCAAATACATTCCATTGTATTTCAGAAAATCATGACAAATTTAACATTTGCTTTCAAATAGTGCTTATATACTGATAGAAATAAGTATTTGGTAGACAAGGCTGGGAACTCATGATAGCATATCATTTCATTGTGCCTTAAACTTAGTACTCCCTTATTCAGTTCCATCAGTATATAAAATTGATATACTCTCTCTCTCTCTCATGCCCATGCACAACCGAGACAAATGGAATGCATTTGAGGGAAAGAAAGTGTGTTGTTATGGCATATACATCTGTACCAGAACAGGGGCATGCCCAACTGGACCGGCAAGACTTCCTACAGAACATTGTTGTGGTGTTTTATTTCTACGACGCAAAAGCAAAGTTAGGATCCACATGATTAAATCTAGACTAACAGTTAGGTAATGAAAACATTTCTTTAAAATAATTATCCTTTTTTTCTTCAAAAGAACCTTATCTCTTCTGTTTTTTTGGAATCAAGGAAACTAGACTTTGATTAGCTTGATCTACACTTGCCTAGGCTTTTAGTAAAAACTCTCTCTCTCCCTCTCTCTGTCTGTCTGTCTCTCTCTCTCTCTCTTTCTCTCTCTGTAGTTTGTAAATGGTGAAGAAACTGTACTTTTGACCATGATCAATAAACATGCTTCAAAAATGGATTTCTGATTGTATCGAAACAACTTATTTTTTACATATTTTGATCCTGGCCCTGTTGGAGGCATGTCAGTTGGAATAAATAGTTTGATAAATTTCTTTTATAATTTGGTGTTTTTGGTGTTCGTTCTTCTTATCCATGATATATTTTGTGCTTGACTTGTTTCCAATATCAAGTGCACTCTGAGACTACCATCTTTGCCTGTTTAGTCATCATCTTTCTTTAATCTTGTCAGGTTTGCCCTTCCACATAAATGAGAAGCACTTGAGTTGAAGGTTAGCTATTATATTTGTTTTAGGATTAGGAAGAGTTGTGAAAGGATGGTTTAACATGGGTAAAATAAAACTCTTTGATACTGTTATTCTTCCAAATGGCTGCAGATCTCAACCAGACCATCATAATTTTATAAGTATTCTTTTATCTTTGTAGTTTCTTTCTACCCTTTCTGCTTTGTCATGTTGAAATTGAATACCTAGTAGAACAAATGGGCGCTGTGACCAATCTAGTTTATGATGTTGAAATACTATGCCTGGAAACTGTTTTGAATCCATCCATAATATTTTATTTTGTTCAATGTTCACTTTGAGTACCAGCAGGGATGAATAAGCATCAAGTATGTTCATAGTTGTCGGGAAACACATTTCTGATCTGTCAATATAATTGTTGTATCATCTGCAAATTGTGTTCAGAGATATTCAATATCAAGTACGTCAAAGAAAATATTTTATTATGAAAAGTGATAAATATTCTAAATATCTCTATTGCATATCACTCATCATCACATTGAAAGCTTTTCATATATTTATTAATCTCTATCACTTATTTATCAATTAATAGTTAACTAACAATTTTAGTTATTTTTTGTTCCTCTATTATTACTTGTCATTTTTAAAAAAGATAAATGATACAATGAAAAAACCCAAAATAAAAACAAATCTATCTTATAAATAAAATATTCATAGATTTTCCCTGCCTACACCCATGCCATTAATTCTGGGTTCAATTCATTGAAACAACAACACCAACTTCCTAAAGACATTTCTAATCTGACCCCATCACATCAGCGTAACCTTCAACCAGCACCATCTAATTGTACACATTCATCACAAAACATCAAACGCGCCACATCAAAGGGTCTTCACGCCTCACTTTCCATGGAGGTGCTACTAAACCACTATTTATACACTTACAAACACTACCAAACATTTGTAGGAGTCTCATTCACCAAGATAACAAGCTCAATTGGATAAACACCAAGAGGCCACGTAAATCATGGAAGTTTGAACGCTCCGGGTTGGAGTCGAGCTACATTGAGAGCAAGCACCTGTTATTCAACTTCTTGACCCAATGACCTCTCGTGAGCCCCGGACCCCGCGAGGTCAAGAGAGCAGGGTGTCGTATGACGCTGGTCAGCTAACTGTCACCTCGGTGGAGGCACCGTCCAGTGCGTGGCTGCCCCAAGTTCAGGAATCCCAAGTACAAGAACGATCGAAGAATCCTAAGTTCGGATTAAAATGATGAAACGGTATATTATATCCCTTTCACTATCAAATTGCTCTCTTTTTGGACGGGGGTTTAGAGTTAAAAAGATATAAAATTTCATAATTTCAGCATGTGTCCGATAGAGGCCCCCCGCGTTTTGAGAGTAAAAAAGAAATTCATTATTTTAACCACAGTCCCATGTACAAGCTTAAGTAACTATAGATGAATAAGTGATTTCATCAGATGTATAAGTATTAAATATACAAAACAGAGTCCAGATATTCGTGATTATCAAACTTATATATAGTCTAAAATCCCGTATGAAACAAAAGCTTTTTCTTGGGAAAAGGGAGGACACGTCCTTGCGACAAACAACCGATCGTTTTATGTTTTGTTCTTGCAAGGTTTTAACTTTTTATCATATATCTTTTTTCTTTCTTTTTTTAAATTACCCCTTTTTCGTGACGGTAGTAGGGTGTGTGATCGGAGGGGGCAATGCACGGGGTGGTCATGGGTGGTGAAATTTCTTCTTATAGGGTACTACCGAATATGATTCCTGTAATATTTACTCCAGACAAAATTTTATTAAAAATAATTTGTCTTTATTTTAAAGTTAAATATAATTAATTTTAAGGGACATTGCAGCATATGAAGCAATGAAACGGTGCAGTGCACTGTATGTCTTGATAATTACTATAGAGCCTGGAATGAATCAGTGACCATGTGGACAGTGGACATGATTGATGGATGAAATTACAGACACCCATAACTGCTCTTGATGCGCTGTGGGTACAATGAATATTATTGTGTGTCCCTTGGGACGCAGAATATCCTTTTTCTGCGTCGAATCTCAACATTTGTGCGTGGCGTAAAACCTGGACATATTAGCGATATATATTATAGGAACAGAATAATTTAATTTATAAATATGCTGAACACTCAACACGCAATAAACGTACTTTTAAATAAATATTTGAACTCATTTTAATTAATTTATATTTCACCTCCCTTTTTAAATTAGGAAGTAGGATCTCGTCGCTTCGGTTACGCTTCCTTAACCAGACACACTTTCACTTTTAATCTTCAAATTCAGATTTACTGCCTATTATTATATTGCGTGGTAATGATAGAGCAGTTTCTGATCTGCTACTACGATTTAACATTCGCAAGCCGGTATAATGACAACGCCCCCTCACCTCACCGCGATACTACAGCCGTCAACACTGGAGAAGCGACCAGCCTTTCATCTAACGCAGTTTATGACTCACTTTACATAATAGATCCATTTAGACTAACACGATACATATTTCAGTGGATTAAAACCAGCCAATTGCTTGCATGAATATTCTAGCATTTGATTTATTAGCAGTTCGGATTCCTAACATTTTCAGAGGTTTGCGTTTGACGCAGTTCTCCCCCTTTAAATGCCTCTTCAGGAACGGAAGTGTTGACACTGGATCTTCGAAACTGTGTTTCTCCGAGAATCTGTGAGCGAGTTTAACACCAGGAGCATGTCATTTAACGCATTGTACCACCCCATTGTACCTCTCTTTTGTTGTGTTTTATGTAGGCCTAGCTTACAACAGGGTTAGAACTTAACACTAGCCCACTAGCCTGGGGCTAGTACAAATTCCCGAGGGCAAGTACAAATTCCCGAGGGCAAGTACAAATTTCCCAATCTCCCCATTGCTTTAACATTCCAGGAGCATTTTATCTTTACCTGGGCTAGTAAAAGCTTATGAGTTTAGTTGTAAGCACAACACACCGGGGCACGGAGAAAGGGCTTCACGTCGTATCCAAATGGGGATCAAACCGTGTGACAGGCAAACGCGCTTACCAGCAGGCTACCACAACGTTGCGTCTACACATACATGGGTACTGGGGCCTACCCTGCGTGCTGTAGCCGGGGGAATTCCGGGTTTGAATTGGTCCCCAGAAACCTAAGATGGTCGTGAGAGGCGACACAATTAAGGGATCGGGTGACTTGCGAGATAAATGATAAATTGAAGGAGTGAGTGAGTGAGTGAGTGACTTAAAATTTAACGTCGCATCGGCATTATTTCAGCAATATAGCGACGGGGTAATTTGAAGCAAAGGTGGCATATTGTCATCACCTGGTCCTTGTTCTATTCGTGTCATCGTACCTCGACGTTGTGGACGTTGCTCATGATATCAATCACTGGTTTGTCTGGTCCAGTCTCGGTTATTGACAGATGCTGTCGTATAACTGGAATACTGCCGAGTGCCGCGGTAAATAACAAACAATATTCTGTCACAAATGTTCCCCGGACCTATATCATAACAATTATAACATAATCTATAAAATTATCTTTGCGAGTTACATGCTCATTAATTGTTATTTTCTGTGACATACTTACATATTTCCTTGGTCTTCCGCGTGGTCTCTTTGGTGTATTCATCCTCTGCAAAATAAATAGGGACATATCTTCTTCTTAAATAAGTCAAACATATGAACGTACTGTGCAAAGTGTATCACCTGATTATACCGAAGAAACAAGGGGAGGGAACCAATGGAGTTGAACGTCGTTGTGTCGAACTCAAAGTGACCTCAGGAAAGTTCAACCTATCCGAGTGTTCGACACATCCGAAAACCGGGTATCAAGCTCATCAGCAAAAACCAAAGGAATTATATCGTTGTACACGTGAACTGTTGTTTGTTTGTTGTTTAACGCCGCACTAAGCAATATTCCAGCTATATGACGGCGGTCTGTAAATAATAGAGTCTGGACCAGACAATCCAGTGATTGATATCATGAGCATCGATCCACGCAATTGGGATCGGTGACATGCATCAACCAAGTCAGCGAGCCTGACCACCCGATCCCGTTAGTCGCCTCTTACGACAAGCATAGTCGGTTTTCACAGCAAGCATGGGTTGCTTAAGACCTATTCTACCCCGGATCTTCACGGGTCCGTTAAACAAGTAAAAAATGATAATTTTCAGTTTTCAGTTCGACCTAACGGGACAATTTTACGCTTGTATTTGCAATTATTTACTTCAAAATATGTGCGCGTTAACGGAACATATGCAGCTCCGACGTATCAGAGGTCAAATAATTATGAAAAGTGTAATAATTTGCCGGGATCCGACAATACGGTAGACGTATTGAAGATTACTGCTTCACATCATCAACAAAGGTCGCAGAGTGAAATGACTGCATCTCGAGTTCACTACATCATAGTGAGTGAGTGAGTGAGTTGGGTTTAGCGCCGCTTTTAACAGTATTCCAGTTATATCACGGCGTGTCAGCTTAATGTGGGAGGAAAGCCCGAAGTGAAGCAGGTCTTAGACGTTTACCACTTCGGTGAAACCCACGAGCACGGGTATGGTGCTGACAAACCTAGAAACATAATCGGCGCGAACCGGGATTCGAACCCACAATCATAGGTTTCTGGCGTGCCCAAGGGACGCAACTCTGCACAGCGAATCGCGGCGCCTTAGACGACTGTCACTACATCATAATAATAATTTTTCGTTTTCAACCAGGACATTACAACGTTCCCGTTTTCTTCCTTTGAGTATATACACAAAGATGTCTATAGTTTATCTGTCATGGCATGATTGTGCTTCAAACACGATATCGCCTTGATGATCAAACCGGTACTTTTACAACGGAACAGGGTCGGTTAGGTAGCCCAGCGGGCAAAGAGTTAGCTCGTCACCCCGAGTGAGTGAGTGAGTGAGTATGGTTTTACGCCGCTTTTAGCAATATTCCAGCAATATCACGACGGGGGACACCAGAAATGGGCTTAACACATTGTACCCATGTCGGGAATCGAACCCGGGTCTTCGGCGTGACGAGCGAACGCTTTAACCACTAGGCTCCCCGACCGCCCCCGTCACCCTGAAGTCCCGGGTTTTTATTCCAAGCCGATTTGCTGTGATATTGCTGGAATATTGCTAAAGGCGGCGGAAGAACATACCTACTCATAACATCATGTCATTAATGACGAATGTCCGCATAAGAATCGGCCACAAATAGAACTCCCGTGGAATTAAACTCGATGTTGGGCGCGACAAGCAAACACTAGCCACGGAGCTACGGAACTCTGTGTGTAGAAATGATAACGCAATTATGTGTATGTTGTGGTGGTATGACCCCGTCCGTTCATCAGGTCATTTGTTATTTCCTCTCATTGCATACTTAGCAGTAATCAAACAGGTGGCGCTGAAGTCATGTGACTCCTGGTGTCACGCCCTAATGTGAGCGTCAGGTGAAGAAGCTTTCTGAAATTGGAAGTTATTCACTCATTCCGGAGCGTATGTATACGTTAACATTTTAACCTCGAGGCTAAAGACACACAATTTCTCGTCATGGTCCGGGTTCGATTCCCTACATGATGTACTGATGATCCCTGCCGTGATGGGGCGGTCGGGTAGCCTAGTGGTTAAAGCGTTGGCTCGTCACGTCCAAGACACGGGTTCGATTCCCGACATGGGTATAGTGTATGAAGCCCATTTCTGGTGTCCCCAGCCGTGATATTGCTGGAATATTGCTACAAACAGCGTAAATCCATACTCATTCACTCCCTGCCGTGATAATTTTGGATATTGATAAACGTGGCCTTAAACCGTTTCACCCACTCACATATTCAAATTAGGTACATCAGTTTCGAAGCCACGTTGCAGTCACGATCACAGCGGTGGCCACTGTGTGCTTCAAATGAAGTACCGGGTATATCTATTCGGAAAGCAAACCCAAGTCTCATCCATGACGAGCGAACGTCTTAAAGCGGCGCTGCAGAAAGGCGAGATGTCATCGGTAGTGCTTCTCAATGCGTTGCCCAGGCATCGCGTCGTCAAGGCTCAAGCTTTTCATTCAGTTCAGTCTATCGGCCGACCGTGACCTTGAGTTAGACATCTACACATTTCAGAGAAATCAAAGGCGACCATCACCTGCTAGTGGGGCCCATTATACCCCTAACGTCACCCTCACTGCTATACTCGGCGAGATTCCTCGACCTCAGCTATTTGCGTGGGCGTACAAAAGTCAGAAAACATTCTGTAATTCGCTTATGTATCACACTGTCACATGGCTTGAGCAGCCACCCACTCAACTTTCCTTCTTTATCGAAGCCAGTCCTACACGAGTCAACAGCACCAATAACGTCTGAAAAAATATGTGGGGCACAATTCCCCATTTCAACTTGACGACCCAACACTCCACACGAGACATCGGACAAAAGATGGGGATTTGCTGACCTGCTGTGAAATAAATAAGCATGCCCCTTCGGATGAAGGATCTTAAATACTGCAAATGAATTGGATCAGGTCTGTTTTTTGCGACTGCAAATTATGCAAAATATAGACCCCCACACCACCTTCCTATAATTCCAGTGTAAGAGTCTGACCGTCGTGGCGAAGACATTGGTTTGATGGGGCGATGGGGTAGCCTTGTGGTTAAAGCGTTCGCTCGTCACTCTGAAGACCCAGGTTCGTTTCCCACATGGACACAATATGTGAAGCCCTTTTCTGTGTCTCTCCCGCCGTGATATTGCTGGAATATTGCCAAAAGCGGCGTAAAACAATACTCACTGGTCCCCTACATATAAGTACGACGTGAAAATGCTTCTTCGTGGTTCTTGAATGGCGATGCTGATGCTTTGATATAAGGGGCGTATAACCCCATTCACTCACTCATGCGCCCGATTGATGGTATATTTTGAAATATATTGTGATTGAAGTTCAAGATTTCATATATCATCATCACGTTTGATATAAACTGCCGGGGTAAAGAAAGTATACACCCATGTTTGATGGTGGCTAAAATTGAAATGAACAAGAAATGGTTATTCGCTGGTGATGCATGTGATACGGATTTCATAGACAGTAGGACCTGCATCATATCAATGTGTATCTCCTAACACATGACGTCACATCACGTCTCATTTACTGGTTCGCAATTTCACAGTACACGGTAATGGGCAGAGTGAAATGGGAATGTTCAAGTGTATACTTTCTTTTGGCCGGCAGTTTAGGTCGCGTTACTGTAGTAAGGGGTACAGTTTGTGTCTAGAGTACCCGACCCCGATCCGACTAAAGTGGGGATCGGGTGGCCACAATGACTGTTCATGCATGTAGGTATTGTTCAACTCTGGCCACTGATATGCCCGTCGATCATCCATTAGCCATGGTTTGTCTGGTCCAACACATCACTCCCACATAAATCTCAGTCCTAACCAGCGCCACCAATCAAGACGTCATCGGTTTGGGCATTGTCCAGACCACGGCAAGAACGACTCAGAGACGTCACTTCCGTAGTGTATCAAATGTGTCATTCACCATTCTCATATAGGATGGTTCTTGTCTGTACTTGCGCTGCATCACCTTTCACCCTCCCCTGCTCTATAGACCGCAAAGTTCAGATATCTTTTTTCTGCTTTAAGCTTTCTATCTTCTCATAATATACCGTCTAGGTAATACATTTGTTTTCCAACACCAAACAGAACTAAGATTCTTTTTTCTTCTTTTTAAAACAGAATTCTGACCGCACCACTTTAACTTGAAATATGTCAGAATGTATCATCCAGAATCTTTCCGGTATATCGAAGTCCGGGTTATAGAGGTTACATCAACACATGAAAATACAGTCATATTACGCCTGAACAGTTACCCAATATCATAGAAACGGCCAGCTCCTTGAAACCAGATCTATCACGGAGAGCGTTAAAGAAAATCCCTTTTTTAGCATCATGTGACTTTAAGTTTCCTTGTTCGTTTTATCACATACCAGGATTACGTGACCTAGTAATACCCCATAAGGCACATGCCCATGCACAACCGAGACAAATGGAATGCATTTGAGGGAAAGAACGTGTGTCGTTATGGCATATACATCTGTACCAGAACAGGGGCATGCCCAACTGGACCGACAAGACTTCCTACAGAACATTGTTGTGGTGTTTTATTTCTACGACGCAAAAGCAAAGTTAGGATCCACATGATTAAATCTAGACTAACAGTTAGGTAATGAAAACATTTCTTTAAAATAATTATCCTTTTTTTCTTCAAAAGAACCTTATCTCTTCTGGTTTTTTTAATCAAGGAAACTAGACTTTGATTAGCTTGATCTACACTTGCCTAGGCTTTTAGTAAAAACTCTCTCTCTCTCTCTCTCTCCCTCTCTCTATCTCTCTCTCTCTCTCTCGCTCTCCCCGCTATAAATTCATTTCAACAGTTATTAACTATCTCCATTCCCTCTGCAACAGCTCATTTCGTGTATTTTTAAAGCTGTCCATTTTGTTTGTGTATCAAAAGGGTTTACAGCCTTAATTACACGAACAAGCTTCCCAGCAAAATCATCGCGGTATGTACAGAATCGGGCAAATAAACCAAGTATAACCCGGATGCCCCGGGTTTGCTCGTCTAAGACAATAACAGTTGTTAAATGGTGAATTATGGCATACAACAGGGGTATATATACAGCCGTGTACGGGAGCCTGTGTATAACATCAGCCAAGTGGGACTTGGCATCTAGCAGGTGAGAATGGATGTCAAGTCGGTGCATCGTGCTCGCCAGATTGTGTAATTCATTCATAAATTGACAAAAACGAATGCATTGCACGCTACCCGATTAAGAATATTTGAAAGCAGTTTTCTGATTTAACAAATACGTTTTGAGTACAGCTGCGTCAGCTAAAGTTTACAATGCTTATGCAACTATATCTGTAAGAAGAAAATACACCATGGTGGTACATTATGCTGCACACACAAGCACCTGCGCATAGTTTTGCAATGTGTATACAAGCTGTGCATGTTTCTTGCATGTTGATGAGTGTCGGTCTTTGTTAAAAGCAACATGCTTGTTGATGCGACTTCGAACACACACATAAGCCTAGGCATCCATCTAGCCAATTCTGACAGTCTTCAAACATCTGCCACCCGCATAAACTCCCCCATCCACCCCAACATAGTTCCCTCCACCCCCTCCCGTCGCTATATCCACTCCCGCCCACCCACCACAAATCAAGCACGTGGGTCCGTCTTTATAGACAGCACATGACCAACAATCACATGGGAGGTTTTCCCAACCCACTTTCCACGGGCTTAAGAATAGCATTCCTCGAAAGAGGGCCGAGAAACAGCCCGTGAAGTAGTATAAATGATAAGTCATTCATAAGATGCGCACGGGTACACGGTCTTTGATGAGTGGGTGCATTAAAGGTAGAGTTTCGCGTGCGAGGAGATCAACATCCCGCTGCAAACGAGACTTCACCGAGATGATCCCAAAACAAATGCTAGTCGCATCGACGAATTCCGCGGCGTCGGACAAACTACATCGCGACGTTAAACACCCTAGTAGAAAATCTCGCGGTCAGTGAACTCTGCTGACACATTGAAATAAATTAGTGCAAATCGTCCATAATTGTTATCATACGCCAAAAGAATTCGCATTGCTTAGATATTCCGTGCCAAATGGAAGTGAGCACATGTGTATCGTTTTTAACGCTGAACCAGCTGTCTGGCGTGTATAAATTCCAATATTACCTACATGGTGGCATACAACTCCGTTCACTTTTAACAGTGTGCGACATTACATTGCAAAAATTCTATGTCGGTTAACTGTTGGCACTATTAATATGACAGGGTCATAACTCATTACATGGAATTGATGATGAGTTAAATGTAATCAAATAGACATGAAACAACATAATTATATCCGTATTACCATAAACAATACATATATATATTTAATGATAATATAACAATACATACATACATACATACATACATACATATATATATATATATAATGATAATATACACATATATTGCTCCTCTGTATGGCGTCATAGAGACACGTTGGTTGTCAAGGCCGCTCTACATGATGACGAGGTCGTACTGCTGATATGGCACAGATATTCTTATATAACGTACACATAAATCCCGATATGACAGGCTGTAAATCACGCCCATTGGCGTTTATCCGTGCCACACATGAACTAAAGATTGTATTAGGCTTGTCACGACACAACTTCACATGAAAGCCTACATATGTATACCTGTAGCCCGTCCGACGTCAAAACATCTGTAAAAAATAAGCTTTTATTTTCCAAATAATCGCGTGTTTATACTTTGGATAGGATGAAGTTTACGAAATCAGTACTTATAAGCAGTATCACATTCTCATAAGCTACAATCGATAACAAGGGCAACTCACCAGTAAAGATTTTGCCGGAGTCTTATTTTTGCTCCCTTTGGGTCTTCCGCGAGGCCGTTTTAACTTCGGTTCTTCTGGCTACACAAAAAAATAAAATAAACCCTTTTAACCTTCAATTTTGTTCCACATCACCAGGCCTACGATGTATCTTCGAATAACAAAAATATAATCAGATCGCTATGTTCAAATATTTGTTGTATACACTATATATACATCGAGTAATATCCATATGCCAACCTTATTTGTAAACAGAAGTTGTAAAAACACGTGTATAAGAAAAACAACATTATTCACCAAACACGTTATGGGGTACATTGTCTACATTAAACAAACCAATGTGTCTTTTATACCCCGGGTCATCACTTATATGTTTCTATTTTATATTAAATTAGACTGAGACTTTAATTGACAGAGGTACATTAATTATAGGAGCGTTAAGATACGCTGTCATGTTCTTACCTCTGGGGGTTTAGGCTTTCGGGGTCTGCCCCTCTTTTTCTTGGGGGGTTCCTCTTCCCCCTGTCCCCCCTGCGTCTCGGCCACGTCCGCC
>NW_025964065.1:0-35050 GCF_023055435.1 Haliotis rufescens
TAACCACTGGCCACTCAAATGCCACTCGGATGTCAAAGTTGTCGCAGCGCATTGAAACTTTGCATGCGGGTAGACCTTGACCTGGAGGTCACGTTTCCACCGTCCTTGACCCCAGATCATCTCTGTGAGCGGAGCTATGGGCTCCATTATGTAACCCTAACATTGGCTCCAAATCGAAAAATGTTTCGTTGAGTATGCTCCATTTGACCTAAGGAGTCGTCCTGCAAGGTCTGAGAGTCCTACGATGATTTGACCTTTTTGGTCGGAAATGTGCCTAACCCTAACCACTGGCCACTCAAATGCCACTCGGATGTCAAAGTTGTCGCAGCGCATTGAAACTTTGCATGCGGGTAGACCTTGACCTGGAGGTCACGTTTCCACCGTCCTTGACCCCAGTCATCTCTGTGAGCGGAGCTATGGGCTCCATTATGTAACCCTAACATTGGCTCCAAATCGAAAAATGTTTCGTTGAGTATGCTCCATTT
This sequence comes from Haliotis rufescens, assembly GCF_023055435.1. Lineage (NCBI taxonomy): Eukaryota > Metazoa > Mollusca > Gastropoda > Lepetellida > Haliotidae > Haliotis > Haliotis rufescens. Next base: position 486 of record NW_025964065.1, read on the forward strand.
GACCTAAGGAGTCGTCCTGCAAGGTCTGAGAGTCCTACGATGATTTGACCTTTTTGGTCGGAAATGTGCCTAACCCCTAACCACTGGCCACTCAAATGCACTCGGATGTCAAAGTTGTCGCAGCGCATTGAAACTTTGCATGCGGGTAGACCTTGACCTGGAGGTCACGTTTCCACCGTCCTTGACCCCAGATCATCTCTGTGAGCGGAGCTATGGGCTCCATTATGTAACCCTAACATTGGCTCCAAATCGAAAAATGTTTTCGTTGAGTATGCTCCATTTGACCTAAGGAGTCGTCCTGCAAGGTCTGAGAGTCCTACGATGATTTGACCTTTTTGGTCGGAAATGTGCCTAACCCTAACCACTGGCCACTCAAATGCCACTCGGATGTCAAAGTTGTCGCAGCGCATTGAAACTTTGCATGCGGGTAGACCTTGACCTGGAGGTCACGTTTCCACCGTCCTTGACCCCAGATCATCTCTGTGAGCGGAGCTATGGGCTCCATTATGTAACCCTAACATTGGCTCCAAATCGAAAAATGTTTCGTTGAGTATGCTCCATTTGACCTAAGGAGTCGTCCTGCAAGGTCTGAGAGTCCTACGATGATTTGACCTTTTTGGTCGGAAATGTGCCTAACCCTAACCACTGGCCACTCAAATGCCACTCGGATGTCAAAGTTGTCGCAGCGCATTGAAACTTTGCATGCGGGTAGACCTTGACCTGGAGGTCACGTTTCCACCGTCCTTGACCCCAGATCATCTCTGTGAGCGGAGCTATGGGCTCCATTATGTAACCCTAACATTGGCTCCAAATCGAAAAATGTTTCGTTGAGTATGCTCCATTTGACCTAAGGAGTCGTCCTGCAAGGTCTGAGAGTCCTACGATGATTTGACCTTTTTGGTCGGAAATGTGCCTAACCCTAACCACTGGCCACTCAAATGCCACTCGGATGTCAAAGTTGTCGCAGCGCATTGAAACTTTGCATGCGGGTAGACCTTGACCTGGAGGTCACGTTTCCACCGTCCTTGACCCCAGATCATCTCTGTGAGCGGAGCTATGGGCTCCATTATGTAACCCTAACATTGGCTCCAAATCGAAAAATGTTTCGTTGAGTATGCTCCATTTGACCTAAGGAGTCGTCCTGCAAGGTCTGAGAGTCCTACGATGATTTGACCTTTTTGGTCGGAAATGTGCCTAACCCTAACCACTGGCCACTCAAATGCCACTCGGATGTCAAAGTTGTCGCAGCGCATTGAAACTTTGCATGCGGGTAGACCTTGACCTGGAGGTCACGTTTCCACCGTCCTTGACCCCAGATCATCTCTGTGAGCGGAGCTATGGGCTCCATTATGTAACCCTAACATTGGCTCCAAATCGAAAAATGTTTCGTTGAGTATGCTCCATTTGACCTAAGGAGTCGTCCTGCAAGGTCTGAGAGTCCTACGATGATTTGACCTTTTTGGTCGGAAATGTGCCTAACCCTAACCACTGGCCACTCAAATGCCACTCGGATGTCAAAGTTGTCGCAGCGCATTGAAACTTTGCATGCGGGTAGACCTTGACCTGGAGGTCACGTTTCCACCGTCCTTGACCCCAGATCATCTCTGTGAGCGGAGCTATGGGCTCCATTATGTAACCCTAACATTGGCTCCAAATCGAAAAATGTTTCGTTGAGTATGCTCCATTTGACCTAAGGAGTCGTCCTGCAAGGTCTGAGAGTCCTACGATGATTTGACCTTTTTGGTCGGAAATGTGCCTAACCCTAACCACTGGCCACTCAAATGCCACTCGGATGTCAAAGTTGTCGCAGCGCATTGAAACTTTGCATGCGGGTAGACCTTGACCTGGAGGTCACGTTTCCACCGTCCTTGACCCCAGATCATCTCTGTGAGCGGAGCTATGGGCTCCATTATGTAACCCTAACATTGGCTCCAAATCGAAAAATGTTTCGTTGAGTATGCTCCATTTGACCTAAGGAGTCGTCCTGCAAGGTCTGAGAGTCCTACGATGATTTGACCTTTTTGGTCGGAAATGTGCCTAACCCTAACCACTGGCCACTCAAATGCCACTCGGATGTCAAAGTTGTCGCAGCGCATTGAAACTTTGCATGCGGGTAGACCTTGACCTGGAGGTCACGTTTCCACCGTCCTTGACCCCAGATCATCTCTGTGAGCGGAGCTATGGGCTCCATTATGTAACCCTAACATTGGCTCCAAATCGAAAAATGTTTCGTTGAGTATGCTCCATTTGACCTAAGGAGTCGTCCTGCAAGGTCTGAGAGTCCTACGATGATTTGACCTTTTTGGTCGGAAATGTGCCTAACCCTAACCACTGGCCACTCAAATGCCACTCGGATGTCAAAGTTGTCGCAGCGCATTGAAACTTTGCATGCGGGTAGACCTTGACCTGGAGGTCACGTTTCCACCGTCCTTGACCCCAGATCATCTCTGTGAGCGGAGCTATGGGCTCCATTATGTAACCCTAACATTGGCTCCAAATCGAAAAATGTTTCGTTGAGTATGCTCCATTTGACCTAAGGAGTCGTCCTGCAAGGTCTGAGAGTCCTACGATGATTTGACCTTTTTGGTCGGAAATGTGCCTAACCCTAACCACTGGCCACTCAAATGCCACTCGGATGTCAAAGTTGTCGCAGCGCATTGAAACTTTGCATGCGGGTAGACCTTGACCTGGAGGTCACGTTTCCACCGTCCTTGACCCCAGATCATCTCTGTGAGCGGAGCTATGGGCTCCATTATGTAACCCTAACATTGGCTCCAAATCGAAAAATGTTTCGTTGAGTATGCTCCATTTGACCTAAGGAGTCGTCCTGCAAGGTCTGAGAGTCCTACGATGATTTGACCTTTTTGGTCGGAAATGTGCCTAACCCTAACCACTGGCCACTCAAATGCCACTCGGATGTCAAAGTTGTCGCAGCGCATTGAAACTTTGCATGCGGGTAGACCTTGACCTGGAGGTCACGTTTCCACCGTCCTTGACCCCAGATCATCTCTGTGAGCGGAGCTATGGGCTCCATTATGTAACCCTAACATTGGCTCCAAATCGAAAAATGTTTCGTTGAGTATGCTCCATTTGACCTAAGGAGTCGTCCTGCAAGGTCTGAGAGTCCTACGATGATTTGACCTTTTTGGTCGGAAATGTGCCTAACCCTAACCACTGGCCACTCAAATGCCACTCGGATGTCAAAGTTGTCGCAGCGCATTGAAACTTTGCATGCGGGTAGACCTTGACCTGGAGGTCACGTTTCCACCGTCCTTGACCCCAGATCATCTCTGTGAGCGGAGCTATGGGCTCCATTATGTAACCCTAACATTGGCTCCAAATCGAAAAATGTTTCGTTGAGTATGCTCCATTTGACCTAAGGAGTCGTCCTGCAAGGTCTGAGAGTCCTACGATGATTTGACCTTTTTGGTCGGAAATGTGCCTAACCCTAACCACTGGCCACTCAAATGCCACTCGGATGTCAAAGTTGTCGCAGCGCATTGAAACTTTGCATGCGGGTAGACCTTGACCTGGAGGTCACGTTTCCACCGTCCTTGACCCCAGATCATCTCTGTGAGCGGAGCTATGGGCTCCATTATGTAACCCTAACATTGGCTCCAAATCGAAAAATGTTTCGTTGAGTATGCTCCATTTGACCTAAGGAGTCGTCCTGCAAGGTCTGAGAGTCCTACGATGATTTGACCTTTTTGGTCGGAAATGTGCCTAACCCTAACCACTGGCCACTCAAATGCCACTCGGATGTCAAAGTTGTCGCAGCGCATTGAAACTTTGCATGCGGGTAGACCTTGACCTGGAGGTCACGTTTCCACCGTCCTTGACCCCAGATCATCTCTGTGAGCGGAGCTATGGGCTCCATTATGTAACCCTAACATTGGCTCCAAATCGAAAAATGTTTCGTTGAGTATGCTCCATTTGACCTAAGGAGTCGTCCTGCAAGGTCTGAGAGTCCTACGATGATTTGACCTTTTTGGTCGGAAATGTGCCTAACCCTAACCACTGGCCACTCAAATGCCACTCGGATGTCAAAGTTGTCGCAGCGCATTGAAACTTTGCATGCGGGTAGACCTTGACCTGGAGGTCACGTTTCCACCGTCCTTGACCCCAGATCATCTCTGTGAGCGGAGCTATGGGCTCCATTATGTAACCCTAACATTGGCTCCAAATCGAAAAATGTTTCGTTGAGTATGCTCCATTTGACCTAAGGAGTCGTCCTGCAAGGTCTGAGAGTCCTACGATGATTTGACCTTTTTGGTCGGAAATGTGCCTAACCCTAACCACTGGCCACTCAAATGCCACTCGGATGTCAAAGTTGTCGCAGCGCATTGAAACTTTGCATGCGGGTAGACCTTGACCTGGAGGTCACGTTTCCACCGTCCTTGACCCCAGATCATCTCTGTGAGCGGAGCTATGGGCTCCATTATGTAACCCTAACATTGGCTCCAAATCGAAAAATGTTTCGTTGAGTATGCTCCATTTGACCTAAGGAGTCGTCCTGCAAGGTCTGAGAGTCCTACGATGATTTGACCTTTTTGGTCGGAAATGTGCCTAACCCTAACCACTGGCCACTCAAATGCCACTCGGATGTCAAAGTTGTCGCAGCGCATTGAAACTTTGCATGCGGGTAGACCTTGACCTGGAGGTCACGTTTCCACCGTCCTTGACCCCAGATCATCTCTGTGAGCGGAGCTATGGGCTCCATTATGTAACCCTAACATTGGCTCCAAATCGAAAAATGTTTCGTTGAGTATGCTCCATTTGACCTAAGGAGTCGTCCTGCAAGGTCTGAGAGTCCTACGATGATTTGACCTTTTTGGTCGGAAATGTGCCTAACCCTAACCACTGGCCACTCAAATGCCACTCGGATGTCAAAGTTGTCGCAGCGCATTGAAACTTTGCATGCGGGTAGACCTTGACCTGGAGGTCACGTTTCCACCGTCCTTGACCCCAGATCATCTCTGTGAGCGGAGCTATGGGCTCCATTATGTAACCCTAACATTGGCTCCAAATCGAAAAATGTTTCGTTGAGTATGCTCCATTTGACCTAAGGAGTCGTCCTGCAAGGTCTGAGAGTCCTACGATGATTTGACCTTTTTGGTCGGAAATGTGCCTAACCCTAACCACTGGCCACTCAAATGCCACTCGGATGTCAAAGTTGTCGCAGCGCATTGAAACTTTGCATGCGGGTAGACCTTGACCTGGAGGTCACGTTTCCACCGTCCTTGACCCCAGATCATCTCTGTGAGCGGAGCTATGGGCTCCATTATGTAACCCTAACATTGGCTCCAAATCGAAAAATGTTTCGTTGAGTATGCTCCATTTGACCTAAGGAGTCGTCCTGCAAGGTCTGAGAGTCCTACGATGATTTGACCTTTTTGGTCGGAAATGTGCCTAACCCTAACCACTGGCCACTCAAATGCCACTCGGATGTCAAAGTTGTCGCAGCGCATTGAAACTTTGCATGCGGGTAGACCTTGACCTGGAGGTCACGTTTCCACCGTCCTTGACCCCAGATCATCTCTGTGAGCGGAGCTATGGGCTCCATTATGTAACCCTAACATTGGCTCCAAATCGAAAAATGTTTCGTTGAGTATGCTCCATTTGACCTAAGGAGTCGTCCTGCAAGGTCTGAGAGTCCTACGATGATTTGACCTTTTTGGTCGGAAATGTGCCTAACCCTAACCACTGGCCACTCAAATGCCACTCGGATGTCAAAGTTGTCGCAGCGCATTGAAACTTTGCATGCGGGTAGACCTTGACCTGGAGGTCACGTTTCCACCGTCCTTGACCCCAGATCATCTCTGTGAGCGGAGCTATGGGCTCCATTATGTAACCCTAACATTGGCTCCAAATCGAAAAATGTTTCGTTGAGTATGCTCCATTTGACCTAAGGAGTCGTCCTGCAAGGTCTGAGAGTCCTACGATGATTTGACCTTTTTGGTCGGAAATGTGCCTAACCCTAACCACTGGCCACTCAAATGCCACTCGGATGTCAAAGTTGTCGCAGCGCATTGAAACTTTGCATGCGGGTAGACCTTGACCTGGAGGTCACGTTTCCACCGTCCTTGACCCCAGATCATCTCTGTGAGCGGAGCTATGGGCTCCATTATGTAACCCTAACATTGGCTCCAAATCGAAAAATGTTTCGTTGAGTATGCTCCATTTGACCTAAGGAGTCGTCCTGCAAGGTCTGAGAGTCCTACGATGATTTGACCTTTTTGGTCGGAAATGTGCCTAACCCTAACCACTGGCCACTCAAATGCCACTCGGATGTCAAAGTTGTCGCAGCGCATTGAAACTTTGCATGCGGGTAGACCTTGACCTGGAGGTCACGTTTCCACCGTCCTTGACCCCAGATCATCTCTGTGAGCGGAGCTATGGGCTCCATTATGTAACCCTAACATTGGCTCCAAATCGAAAAATGTTTCGTTGAGTATGCTCCATTTGACCTAAGGAGTCGTCCTGCAAGGTCTGAGAGTCCTACGATGATTTGACCTTTTTGGTCGGAAATGTGCCTAACCCTAACCACTGGCCACTCAAATGCCACTCGGATGTCAAAGTTGTCGCAGCGCATTGAAACTTTGCATGCGGGTAGACCTTGACCTGGAGGTCACGTTTCCACCGTCCTTGACCCCAGATCATCTCTGTGAGCGGAGCTATGGGCTCCATTATGTAACCCTAACATTGGCTCCAAATCGAAAAATGTTTCGTTGAGTATGCTCCATTTGACCTAAGGAGTCGTCCTGCAAGGTCTGAGAGTCCTACGATGATTTGACCTTTTTGGTCGGAAATGTGCCTAACCCTAACCACTGGCCACTCAAATGCCACTCGGATGTCAAAGTTGTCGCAGCGCATTGAAACTTTGCATGCGGGTAGACCTTGACCTGGAGGTCACGTTTCCACCGTCCTTGACCCCAGATCATCTCTGTGAGCGGAGCTATGGGCTCCATTATGTAACCCTAACATTGGCTCCAAATCGAAAAATGTTTCGTTGAGTATGCTCCATTTGACCTAAGGAGTCGTCCTGCAAGGTCTGAGAGTCCTACGATGATTTGACCTTTTTGGTCGGAAATGTGCCTAACCCTAACCACTGGCCACTCAAATGCCACTCGGATGTCAAAGTTGTCGCAGCGCATTGAAACTTTGCATGCGGGTAGACCTTGACCTGGAGGTCACGTTTCCACCGTCCTTGACCCCAGATCATCTCTGTGAGCGGAGCTATGGGCTCCATTATGTAACCCTAACATTGGCTCCAAATCGAAAAATGTTTCGTTGAGTATGCTCCATTTGACCTAAGGAGTCGTCCTGCAAGGTCTGAGAGTCCTACGATGATTTGACCTTTTTGGTCGGAAATGTGCCTAACCCTAACCACTGGCCACTCAAATGCCACTCGGATGTCAAAGTTGTCGCAGCGCATTGAAACTTTGCATGCGGGTAGACCTTGACCTGGAGGTCACGTTTCCACCGTCCTTGACCCCAGATCATCTCTGTGAGCGGAGCTATGGGCTCCATTATGTAACCCTAACATTGGCTCCAAATCGAAAAATGTTTCGTTGAGTATGCTCCATTTGACCTAAGGAGTCGTCCTGCAAGGTCTGAGAGTCCTACGATGATTTGACCTTTTTGGTCGGAAATGTGCCTAACCCTAACCACTGGCCACTCAAATGCCACTCGGATGTCAAAGTTGTCGCAGCGCATTGAAACTTTGCATGCGGGTAGACCTTGACCTGGAGGTCACGTTTCCACCGTCCTTGACCCCAGATCATCTCTGTGAGCGGAGCTATGGGCTCCATTATGTAACCCTAACATTGGCTCCAAATCGAAAAATGTTTCGTTGAGTATGCTCCATTTGACCTAAGGAGTCGTCCTGCAAGGTCTGAGAGTCCTACGATGATTTGACCTTTTTGGTCGGAAATGTGCCTAACCCTAACCACTGGCCACTCAAATGCCACTCGGATGTCAAAGTTGTCGCAGCGCATTGAAACTTTGCATGCGGGTAGACCTTGACCTGGAGGTCACGTTTCCACCGTCCTTGACCCCAGATCATCTCTGTGAGCGGAGCTATGGGCTCCATTATGTAACCCTAACATTGGCTCCAAATCGAAAAATGTTTCGTTGAGTATGCTCCATTTGACCTAAGGAGTCGTCCTGCAAGGTCTGAGAGTCCTACGATGATTTGACCTTTTTGGTCGGAAATGTGCCTAACCCTAACCACTGGCCACTCAAATGCCACTCGGATGTCAAAGTTGTCGCAGCGCATTGAAACTTTGCATGCGGGTAGACCTTGACCTGGAGGTCACGTTTCCACCGTCCTTGACCCCAGATCATCTCTGTGAGCGGAGCTATGGGCTCCATTATGTAACCCTAACATTGGCTCCAAATCGAAAAATGTTTCGTTGAGTATGCTCCATTTGACCTAAGGAGTCGTCCTGCAAGGTCTGAGAGTCCTACGATGATTTGACCTTTTTGGTCGGAAATGTGCCTAACCCTAACCACTGGCCACTCAAATGCCACTCGGATGTCAAAGTTGTCGCAGCGCATTGAAACTTTGCATGCGGGTAGACCTTGACCTGGAGGTCACGTTTCCACCGTCCTTGACCCCAGATCATCTCTGTGAGCGGAGCTATGGGCTCCATTATGTAACCCTAACATTGGCTCCAAATCGAAAAATGTTTCGTTGAGTATGCTCCATTTGACCTAAGGAGTCGTCCTGCAAGGTCTGAGAGTCCTACGATGATTTGACCTTTTTGGTCGGAAATGTGCCTAACCCTAACCACTGGCCACTCAAATGCCACTCGGATGTCAAAGTTGTCGCAGCGCATTGAAACTTTGCATGCGGGTAGACCTTGACCTGGAGGTCACGTTTCCACCGTCCTTGACCCCAGATCATCTCTGTGAGCGGAGCTATGGGCTCCATTATGTAACCCTAACATTGGCTCCAAATCGAAAAATGTTTCGTTGAGTATGCTCCATTTGACCTAAGGAGTCGTCCTGCAAGGTCTGAGAGTCCTACGATGATTTGACCTTTTTGGTCGGAAATGTGCCTAACCCTAACCACTGGCCACTCAAATGCCACTCGGATGTCAAAGTTGTCGCAGCGCATTGAAACTTTGCATGCGGGTAGACCTTGACCTGGAGGTCACGTTTCCACCGTCCTTGACCCCAGATCATCTCTGTGAGCGGAGCTATGGGCTCCATTATGTAACCCTAACATTGGCTCCAAATCGAAAAATGTTTCGTTGAGTATGCTCCATTTGACCTAAGGAGTCGTCCTGCAAGGTCTGAGAGTCCTACGATGATTTGACCTTTTTGGTCGGAAATGTGCCTAACCCTAACCACTGGCCACTCAAATGCCACTCGGATGTCAAAGTTGTCGCAGCGCATTGAAACTTTGCATGCGGGTAGACCTTGACCTGGAGGTCACGTTTCCACCGTCCTTGACCCCAGATCATCTCTGTGAGCGGAGCTATGGGCTCCATTATGTAACCCTAACATTGGCTCCAAATCGAAAAATGTTTCGTTGAGTATGCTCCATTTGACCTAAGGAGTCGTCCTGCAAGGTCTGAGAGTCCTACGATGATTTGACCTTTTTGGTCGGAAATGTGCCTAACCCTAACCACTGGCCACTCAAATGCCACTCGGATGTCAAAGTTGTCGCAGCGCATTGAAACTTTGCATGCGGGTAGACCTTGACCTGGAGGTCACGTTTCCACCGTCCTTGACCCCAGATCATCTCTGTGAGCGGAGCTATGGGCTCCATTATGTAACCCTAACATTGGCTCCAAATCGAAAAATGTTTCGTTGAGTATGCTCCATTTGACCTAAGGAGTCGTCCTGCAAGGTCTGAGAGTCCTACGATGATTTGACCTTTTTGGTCGGAAATGTGCCTAACCCTAACCACTGGCCACTCAAATGCCACTCGGATGTCAAAGTTGTCGCAGCGCATTGAAACTTTGCATGCGGGTAGACCTTGACCTGGAGGTCACGTTTCCACCGTCCTTGACCCCAGATCATCTCTGTGAGCGGAGCTATGGGCTCCATTATGTAACCCTAACATTGGCTCCAAATCGAAAAATGTTTCGTTGAGTATGCTCCATTTGACCTAAGGAGTCGTCCTGCAAGGTCTGAGAGTCCTACGATGATTTGACCTTTTTGGTCGGAAATGTGCCTAACCCTAACCACTGGCCACTCAAATGCCACTCGGATGTCAAAGTTGTCGCAGCGCATTGAAACTTTGCATGCGGGTAGACCTTGACCTGGAGGTCACGTTTCCACCGTCCTTGACCCCAGATCATCTCTGTGAGCGGAGCTATGGGCTCCATTATGTAACCCTAACATTGGCTCCAAATCGAAAAATGTTTCGTTGAGTATGCTCCATTTGACCTAAGGAGTCGTCCTGCAAGGTCTGAGAGTCCTACGATGATTTGACCTTTTTGGTCGGAAATGTGCCTAACCCTAACCACTGGCCACTCAAATGCCACTCGGATGTCAAAGTTGTCGCAGCGCATTGAAACTTTGCATGCGGGTAGACCTTGACCTGGAGGTCACGTTTCCACCGTCCTTGACCCCAGATCATCTCTGTGAGCGGAGCTATGGGCTCCATTATGTAACCCTAACATTGGCTCCAAATCGAAAAATGTTTCGTTGAGTATGCTCCATTTGACCTAAGGAGTCGTCCTGCAAGGTCTGAGAGTCCTACGATGATTTGACCTTTTTGGTCGGAAATGTGCCTAACCCTAACCACTGGCCACTCAAATGCCACTCGGATGTCAAAGTTGTCGCAGCGCATTGAAACTTTGCATGCGGGTAGACCTTGACCTGGAGGTCACGTTTCCACCGTCCTTGACCCCAGATCATCTCTGTGAGCGGAGCTATGGGCTCCATTATGTAACCCTAACATTGGCTCCAAATCGAAAAATGTTTCGTTGAGTATGCTCCATTTGACCTAAGGAGTCGTCCTGCAAGGTCTGAGAGTCCTACGATGATTTGACCTTTTTGGTCGGAAATGTGCCTAACCCTAACCACTGGCCACTCAAATGCCACTCGGATGTCAAAGTTGTCGCAGCGCATTGAAACTTTGCATGCGGGTAGACCTTGACCTGGAGGTCACGTTTCCACCGTCCTTGACCCCAGATCATCTCTGTGAGCGGAGCTATGGGCTCCATTATGTAACCCTAACATTGGCTCCAAATCGAAAAATGTTTCGTTGAGTATGCTCCATTTGACCTAAGGAGTCGTCCTGCAAGGTCTGAGAGTCCTACGATGATTTGACCTTTTTGGTCGGAAATGTGCCTAACCCTAACCACTGGCCACTCAAATGCCACTCGGATGTCAAAGTTGTCGCAGCGCATTGAAACTTTGCATGCGGGTAGACCTTGACCTGGAGGTCACGTTTCCACCGTCCTTGACCCCAGATCATCTCTGTGAGCGGAGCTATGGGCTCCATTATGTAACCCTAACATTGGCTCCAAATCGAAAAATGTTTCGTTGAGTATGCTCCATTTGACCTAAGGAGTCGTCCTGCAAGGTCTGAGAGTCCTACGATGATTTGACCTTTTTGGTCGGAAATGTGCCTAACCCTAACCACTGGCCACTCAAATGCCACTCGGATGTCAAAGTTGTCGCAGCGCATTGAAACTTTGCATGCGGGTAGACCTTGACCTGGAGGTCACGTTTCCACCGTCCTTGACCCCAGATCATCTCTGTGAGCGGAGCTATGGGCTCCATTATGTAACCCTAACATTGGCTCCAAATCGAAAAATGTTTCGTTGAGTATGCTCCATTTGACCTAAGGAGTCGTCCTGCAAGGTCTGAGAGTCCTACGATGATTTGACCTTTTTGGTCGGAAATGTGCCTAACCCTAACCACTGGCCACTCAAATGCCACTCGGATGTCAAAGTTGTCGCAGCGCATTGAAACTTTGCATGCGGGTAGACCTTGACCTGGAGGTCACGTTTCCACCGTCCTTGACCCCAGATCATCTCTGTGAGCGGAGCTATGGGCTCCATTATGTAACCCTAACATTGGCTCCAAATCGAAAAATGTTTCGTTGAGTATGCTCCATTTGACCTAAGGAGTCGTCCTGCAAGGTCTGAGAGTCCTACGATGATTTGACCTTTTTGGTCGGAAATGTGCCTAACCCTAACCACTGGCCACTCAAATGCCACTCGGATGTCAAAGTTGTCGCAGCGCATTGAAACTTTGCATGCGGGTAGACCTTGACCTGGAGGTCACGTTTCCACCGTCCTTGACCCCAGATCATCTCTGTGAGCGGAGCTATGGGCTCCATTATGTAACCCTAACATTGGCTCCAAATCGAAAAATGTTTCGTTGAGTATGCTCCATTTGACCTAAGGAGTCGTCCTGCAAGGTCTGAGAGTCCTACGATGATTTGACCTTTTTGGTCGGAAATGTGCCTAACCCTAACCACTGGCCACTCAAATGCCACTCGGATGTCAAAGTTGTCGCAGCGCATTGAAACTTTGCATGCGGGTAGACCTTGACCTGGAGGTCACGTTTCCACCGTCCTTGACCCCAGATCATCTCTGTGAGCGGAGCTATGGGCTCCATTATGTAACCCTAACATTGGCTCCAAATCGAAAAATGTTTCGTTGAGTATGCTCCATTTGACCTAAGGAGTCGTCCTGCAAGGTCTGAGAGTCCTACGATGATTTGACCTTTTTGGTCGGAAATGTGCCTAACCCTAACCACTGGCCACTCAAATGCCACTCGGATGTCAAAGTTGTCGCAGCGCATTGAAACTTTGCATGCGGGTAGACCTTGACCTGGAGGTCACGTTTCCACCGTCCTTGACCCCAGATCATCTCTGTGAGCGGAGCTATGGGCTCCATTATGTAACCCTAACATTGGCTCCAAATCGAAAAATGTTTCGTTGAGTATGCTCCATTTGACCTAAGGAGTCGTCCTGCAAGGTCTGAGAGTCCTACGATGATTTGACCTTTTTGGTCGGAAATGTGCCTAACCCTAACCACTGGCCACTCAAATGCCACTCGGATGTCAAAGTTGTCGCAGCGCATTGAAACTTTGCATGCGGGTAGACCTTGACCTGGAGGTCACGTTTCCACCGTCCTTGACCCCAGATCATCTCTGTGAGCGGAGCTATGGGCTCCATTATGTAACCCTAACATTGGCTCCAAATCGAAAAATGTTTCGTTGAGTATGCTCCATTTGACCTAAGGAGTCGTCCTGCAAGGTCTGAGAGTCCTACGATGATTTGACCTTTTTGGTCGGAAATGTGCCTAACCCTAACCACTGGCCACTCAAATGCCACTCGGATGTCAAAGTTGTCGCAGCGCATTGAAACTTTGCATGCGGGTAGACCTTGACCTGGAGGTCACGTTTCCACCGTCCTTGACCCCAGATCATCTGTGAGCGGAGCTATGGGCTCCATTATGTAACCCTAACATTGGCTCCAAATCGAAAAATGTTTCGTTGAGTATGCTCCATTTGACCTAAGGAGTCGTCCTGCAAGGTCTGAGAGTCCTACGATGATTTGACCTTTTTGGTCGGAAATGTGCCTAACCCTAACCACTGGCCACTCAAATGCCACTCGGATGTCAAAGTTGTCGCAGCGCATTGAAACTTTGCATGCGGGTAGACCTTGACCTGGAGGTCACGTTTCCACCGTCCTTGACCCCAGATCATCTCTGTGAGCGGAGCTATGGGCTCCATTATGTAACCCTAACATTGGCTCCAAATCGAAAAATGTTTCGTTGAGTATGCTCCATTTGACCTAAGGAGTCGTCCTGCAAGGTCTGAGAGTCCTACGATGATTTGACCTTTTTGGTCGGAAATGTGCCTAACCCTAACCACTGGCCACTCAAATGCCACTCGGATGTCAAAGTTGTCGCAGCGCATTGAAACTTTGCATGCGGGTAGACCTTGACCTGGAGGTCACGTTTCCACCGTCCTTGACCCCAGATCATCTCTGTGAGCGGAGCTATGGGCTCCATTATGTAACCCTAACATTGGCTCCAAATCGAAAAATGTTTCGTTGAGTATGCTCCATTTGACCTAAGGAGTCGTCCTGCAAGGTCTGAGAGTCCTACGATGATTTGACCTTTTTGGTCGGAAATGTGCCTAACCCTAACCACTGGCCACTCAAATGCCACTCGGATGTCAAAGTTGTCGCAGCGCATTGAAACTTTGCATGCGGGTAGACCTTGACCTGGAGGTCACGTTTCCACCGTCCTTGACCCCAGATCATCTCTGTGAGCGGAGCTATGGGCTCCATTATGTAACCCTAACATTGGCTCCAAATCGAAAAATGTTTCGTTGAGTATGCTCCATTTGACCTAAGGAGTCGTCCTGCAAGGTCTGAGAGTCCTACGATGATTTGACCTTTTTGGTCGGAAATGTGCCTAACCCTAACCACTGGCCACTCAAATGCCACTCGGATGTCAAAGTTGTCGCAGCGCATTGAAACTTTGCATGCGGGTAGACCTTGACCTGGAGGTCACGTTTCCACCGTCCTTGACCCCAGATCATCTCTGTGAGCGGAGCTATGGGCTCCATTATGTAACCCTAACATTGGCTCCAAATCGAAAAATGTTTCGTTGAGTATGCTCCATTTGACCTAAGGAGTCGTCCTGCAAGGTCTGAGAGTCCTACGATGATTTGACCTTTTTGGTCGGAAATGTGCCTAACCCTAACCACTGGCCACTCAAATGCCACTCGGATGTCAAAGTTGTCGCAGCGCATTGAAACTTTGCATGCGGGTAGACCTTGACCTGGAGGTCACGTTTCCACCGTCCTTGACCCCAGATCATCTCTGTGAGCGGAGCTATGGGCTCCATTATGTAACCCTAACATTGGCTCCAAATCGAAAAATGTTTCGTTGAGTATGCTCCATTTGACCTAAGGAGTCGTCCTGCAAGGTCTGAGAGTCCTACGATGATTTGACCTTTTTGGTCGGAAATGTGCCTAACCCTAACCACTGGCCACTCAAATGCCACTCGGATGTCAAAGTTGTCGCAGCGCATTGAAACTTTGCATGCGGGTAGACCTTGACCTGGAGGTCACGTTTCCACCGTCCTTGACCCCAGATCATCTCTGTGAGCGGAGCTATGGGCTCCATTATGTAACCCTAACATTGGCTCCAAATCGAAAAATGTTTCGTTGAGTATGCTCCATTTGACCTAAGGAGTCGTCCTGCAAGGTCTGAGAGTCCTACGATGATTTGACCTTTTTGGTCGGAAATGTGCCTAACCCTAACCACTGGCCACTCAAATGCCACTCGGATGTCAAAGTTGTCGCAGCGCATTGAAACTTTGCATGCGGGTAGACCTTGACCTGGAGGTCACGTTTCCACCGTCCTTGACCCCAGATCATCTCTGTGAGCGGAGCTATGGGCTCCATTATGTAACCCTAACATTGGCTCCAAATCGAAAAATGTTTCGTTGAGTATGCTCCATTTGACCTAAGGAGTCGTCCTGCAAGGTCTGAGAGTCCTACGATGATTTGACCTTTTTGGTCGGAAATGTGCCTAACCCTAACCACTGGCCACTCAAATGCCACTCGGATGTCAAAGTTGTCGCAGCGCATTGAAACTTTGCATGCGGGTAGACCTTGACCTGGAGGTCACGTTTCCACCGTCCTTGACCCCAGATCATCTCTGTGAGCGGAGCTATGGGCTCCATTATGTAACCCTAACATTGGCTCCAAATCGAAAAATGTTTCGTTGAGTATGCTCCATTTGACCTAAGGAGTCGTCCTGCAAGGTCTGAGAGTCCTACGATGATTTGACCTTTTTGGTCGGAAATGTGCCTAACCCTAACCACTGGCCACTCAAATGCCACTCGGATGTCAAAGTTGTCGCAGCGCATTGAAACTTTGCATGCGGGTAGACCTTGACCTGGAGGTCACGTTTCCACCGTCCTTGACCCCAGATCATCTCTGTGAGCGGAGCTATGGGCTCCATTATGTAACCCTAACATTGGCTCCAAATCGAAAAATGTTTCGTTGAGTATGCTCCATTTGACCTAAGGAGTCGTCCTGCAAGGTCTGAGAGTCCTACGATGATTTGACCTTTTTGGTCGGAAATGTGCCTAACCCTAACCACTGGCCACTCAAATGCCACTCGGATGTCAAAGTTGTCGCAGCGCATTGAAACTTTGCATGCGGGTAGACCTTGACCTGGAGGTCACGTTTCCACCGTCCTTGACCCCAGATCATCTCTGTGAGCGGAGCTATGGGCTCCATTATGTAACCCTAACATTGGCTCCAAATCGAAAAATGTTTCGTTGAGTATGCTCCATTTGACCTAAGGAGTCGTCCTGCAAGGTCTGAGAGTCCTACGATGATTTGACCTTTTTGGTCGGAAATGTGCCTAACCCTAACCACTGGCCACTCAAATGCCACTCGGATGTCAAAGTTGTCGCAGCGCATTGAAACTTTGCATGCGGGTAGACCTTGACCTGGAGGTCACGTTTCCACCGTCCTTGACCCCAGATCATCTCTGTGAGCGGAGCTATGGGCTCCATTATGTAACCCTAACATTGGCTCCAAATCGAAAAATGTTTCGTTGAGTATGCTCCATTTGACCTAAGGAGTCGTCCTGCAAGGTCTGAGAGTCCTACGATGATTTGACCTTTTTGGTCGGAAATGTGCCTAACCCTAACCACTGGCCACTCAAATGCCACTCGGATGTCAAAGTTGTCGCAGCGCATTGAAACTTTGCATGCGGGTAGACCTTGACCTGGAGGTCACGTTTCCACCGTCCTTGACCCCAGATCATCTCTGTGAGCGGAGCTATGGGCTCCATTATGTAACCCTAACATTGGCTCCAAATCGAAAAATGTTTCGTTGAGTATGCTCCATTTGACCTAAGGAGTCGTCCTGCAAGGTCTGAGAGTCCTACGATGATTTGACCTTTTTGGTCGGAAATGTGCCTAACCCTAACCACTGGCCACTCAAATGCCACTCGGATGTCAAAGTTGTCGCAGCGCATTGAAACTTTGCATGCGGGTAGACCTTGACCTGGAGGTCACGTTTCCACCGTCCTTGACCCCAGATCATCTCTGTGAGCGGAGCTATGGGCTCCATTATGTAACCCTAACATTGGCTCCAAATCGAAAAATGTTTCGTTGAGTATGCTCCATTTGACCTAAGGAGTCGTCCTGCAAGGTCTGAGAGTCCTACGATGATTTGACCTTTTTGGTCGGAAATGTGCCTAACCCTAACCACTGGCCACTCAAATGCCACTCGGATGTCAAAGTTGTCGCAGCGCATTGAAACTTTGCATGCGGGTAGACCTTGACCTGGAGGTCACGTTTCCACCGTCCTTGACCCCAGATCATCTCTGTGAGCGGAGCTATGGGCTCCATTATGTAACCCTAACATTGGCTCCAAATCGAAAAATGTTTCGTTGAGTATGCTCCATTTGACCTAAGGAGTCGTCCTGCAAGGTCTGAGAGTCCTACGATGATTTGACCTTTTTGGTCGGAAATGTGCCTAACCCTAACCACTGGCCACTCAAATGCCACTCGGATGTCAAAGTTGTCGCAGCGCATTGAAACTTTGCATGCGGGTAGACCTTGACCTGGAGGTCACGTTTCCACCGTCCTTGACCCCAGATCATCTCTGTGAGCGGAGCTATGGGCTCCATTATGTAACCCTAACATTGGCTCCAAATCGAAAAATGTTTCGTTGAGTATGCTCCATTTGACCTAAGGAGTCGTCCTGCAAGGTCTGAGAGTCCTACGATGATTTGACCTTTTTGGTCGGAAATGTGCCTAACCCTAACCACTGGCCACTCAAATGCCACTCGGATGTCAAAGTTGTCGCAGCGCATTGAAACTTTGCATGCGGGTAGACCTTGACCTGGAGGTCACGTTTCCACCGTCCTTGACCCCAGATCATCTCTGTGAGCGGAGCTATGGGCTCCATTATGTAACCCTAACATTGGCTCCAAATCGAAAAATGTTTCGTTGAGTATGCTCCATTTGACCTAAGGAGTCGTCCTGCAAGGTCTGAGAGTCCTACGATGATTTGACCTTTTTGGTCGGAAATGTGCCTAACCCTAACCACTGGCCACTCAAATGCCACTCGGATGTCAAAGTTGTCGCAGCGCATTGAAACTTTGCATGCGGGTAGACCTTGACCTGGAGGTCACGTTTCCACCGTCCTTGACCCCAGATCATCTCTGTGAGCGGAGCTATGGGCTCCATTATGTAACCCTAACATTGGCTCCAAATCGAAAAATGTTTCGTTGAGTATGCTCCATTTGACCTAAGGAGTCGTCCTGCAAGGTCTGAGAGTCCTACGATGATTTGACCTTTTTGGTCGGAAATGTGCCTAACCCTAACCACTGGCCACTCAAATGCCACTCGGATGTCAAAGTTGTCGCAGCGCATTGAAACTTTGCATGCGGGTAGACCTTGACCTGGAGGTCACGTTTCCACCGTCCTTGACCCCAGATCATCTCTGTGAGCGGAGCTATGGGCTCCATTATGTAACCCTAACATTGGCTCCAAATCGAAAAATGTTTCGTTGAGTATGCTCCATTTGACCTAAGGAGTCGTCCTGCAAGGTCTGAGAGTCCTACGATGATTTGACCTTTTTGGTCGGAAATGTGCCTAACCCTAACCACTGGCCACTCAAATGCCACTCGGATGTCAAAGTTGTCGCAGCGCATTGAAACTTTGCATGCGGGTAGACCTTGACCTGGAGGTCACGTTTCCACCGTCCTTGACCCCAGATCATCTCTGTGAGCGGAGCTATGGGCTCCATTATGTAACCCTAACATTGGCTCCAAATCGAAAAATGTTTCGTTGAGTATGCTCCATTTGACCTAAGGAGTCGTCCTGCAAGGTCTGAGAGTCCTACGATGATTTGACCTTTTTGGTCGGAAATGTGCCTAACCCTAACCACTGGCCACTCAAATGCCACTCGGATGTCAAAGTTGTCGCAGCGCATTGAAACTTTGCATGCGGGTAGACCTTGACCTGGAGGTCACGTTTCCACCGTCCTTGACCCCAGATCATCTCTGTGAGCGGAGCTATGGGCTCCATTATGTAACCCTAACATTGGCTCCAAATCGAAAAATGTTTCGTTGAGTATGCTCCATTTGACCTAAGGAGTCGTCCTGCAAGGTCTGAGAGTCCTACGATGATTTGACCTTTTTGGTCGGAAATGTGCCTAACCCTAACCACTGGCCACTCAAATGCCACTCGGATGTCAAAGTTGTCGCAGCGCATTGAAACTTTGCATGCGGGTAGACCTTGACCTGGAGGTCACGTTTCCACCGTCCTTGACCCCAGATCATCTCTGTGAGCGGAGCTATGGGCTCCATTATGTAACCCTAACATTGGCTCCAAATCGAAAAATGTTTCGTTGAGTATGCTCCATTTGACCTAAGGAGTCGTCCTGCAAGGTCTGAGAGTCCTACGATGATTTGACCTTTTTGGTCGGAAATGTGCCTAACCCTAACCACTGGCCACTCAAATGCCACTCGGATGTCAAAGTTGTCGCAGCGCATTGAAACTTTGCATGCGGGTAGACCTTGACCTGGAGGTCACGTTTCCACCGTCCTTGACCCCAGATCATCTCTGTGAGCGGAGCTATGGGCTCCATTATGTAACCCTAACATTGGCTCCAAATCGAAAAATGTTTCGTTGAGTATGCTCCATTTGACCTAAGGAGTCGTCCTGCAAGGTCTGAGAGTCCTACGATGATTTGACCTTTTTGGTCGGAAATGTGCCTAACCCTAACCACTGGCCACTCAAATGCCACTCGGATGTCAAAGTTGTCGCAGCGCATTGAAACTTTGCATGCGGGTAGACCTTGACCTGGAGGTCACGTTTCCACCGTCCTTGACCCCAGATCATCTCTGTGAGCGGAGCTATGGGCTCCATTATGTAACCCTAACATTGGCTCCAAATCGAAAAATGTTTCGTTGAGTATGCTCCATTTGACCTAAGGAGTCGTCCTGCAAGGTCTGAGAGTCCTACGATGATTTGACCTTTTTGGTCGGAAATGTGCCTAACCCTAACCACTGGCCACTCAAATGCCACTCGGATGTCAAAGTTGTCGCAGCGCATTGAAACTTTGCATGCGGGTAGACCTTGACCTGGAGGTCACGTTTCCACCGTCCTTGACCCCAGATCATCTCTGTGAGCGGAGCTATGGGCTCCATTATGTAACCCTAACATTGGCTCCAAATCGAAAAATGTTTCGTTGAGTATGCTCCATTTGACCTAAGGAGTCGTCCTGCAAGGTCTGAGAGTCCTACGATGATTTGACCTTTTTGGTCGGAAATGTGCCTAACCCTAACCACTGGCCACTCAAATGCCACTCGGATGTCAAAGTTGTCGCAGCGCATTGAAACTTTGCATGCGGGTAGACCTTGACCTGGAGGTCACGTTTCCACCGTCCTTGACCCCAGATCATCTCTGTGAGCGGAGCTATGGGCTCCATTATGTAACCCTAACATTGGCTCCAAATCGAAAAATGTTTCGTTGAGTATGCTCCATTTGACCTAAGGAGTCGTCCTGCAAGGTCTGAGAGTCCTACGATGATTTGACCTTTTTGGTCGGAAATGTGCCTAACCCTAACCACTGGCCACTCAAATGCCACTCGGATGTCAAAGTTGTCGCAGCGCATTGAAACTTTGCATGCGGGTAGACCTTGACCTGGAGGTCACGTTTCCACCGTCCTTGACCCCAGATCATCTCTGTGAGCGGAGCTATGGGCTCCATTATGTAACCCTAACATTGGCTCCAAATCGAAAAATGTTTCGTTGAGTATGCTCCATTTGACCTAAGGAGTCGTCCTGCAAGGTCTGAGAGTCCTACGATGATTTGACCTTTTTGGTCGGAAATGTGCCTAACCCTAACCACTGGCCACTCAAATGCCACTCGGATGTCAAAGTTGTCGCAGCGCATTGAAACTTTGCATGCGGGTAGACCTTGACCTGGAGGTCACGTTTCCACCGTCCTTGACCCCAGATCATCTCTGTGAGCGGAGCTATGGGCTCCATTATGTAACCCTAACATTGGCTCCAAATCGAAAAATGTTTCGTTGAGTATGCTCCATTTGACCTAAGGAGTCGTCCTGCAAGGTCTGAGAGTCCTACGATGATTTGACCTTTTTGGTCGGAAATGTGCCTAACCCTAACCACTGGCCACTCAAATGCCACTCGGATGTCAAAGTTGTCGCAGCGCATTGAAACTTTGCATGCGGGTAGACCTTGACCTGGAGGTCACGTTTCCACCGTCCTTGACCCCAGATCATCTCTGTGAGCGGAGCTATGGGCTCCATTATGTAACCCTAACATTGGCTCCAAATCGAAAAATGTTTCGTTGAGTATGCTCCATTTGACCTAAGGAGTCGTCCTGCAAGGTCTGAGAGTCCTACGATGATTTGACCTTTTTGGTCGGAAATGTGCCTAACCCTAACCACTGGCCACTCAAATGCCACTCGGATGTCAAAGTTGTCGCAGCGCATTGAAACTTTGCATGCGGGTAGACCTTGACCTGGAGGTCACGTTTCCACCGTCCTTGACCCCAGATCATCTCTGTGAGCGGAGCTATGGGCTCCATTATGTAACCCTAACATTGGCTCCAAATCGAAAAATGTTTCGTTGAGTATGCTCCATTTGACCTAAGGAGTCGTCCTGCAAGGTCTGAGAGTCCTACGATGATTTGACCTTTTTGGTCGGAAATGTGCCTAACCCTAACCACTGGCCACTCAAATGCCACTCGGATGTCAAAGTTGTCGCAGCGCATTGAAACTTTGCATGCGGGTAGACCTTGACCTGGAGGTCACGTTTCCACCGTCCTTGACCCCAGATCATCTCTGTGAGCGGAGCTATGGGCTCCATTATGTAACCCTAACATTGGCTCCAAATCGAAAAATGTTTCGTTGAGTATGCTCCATTTGACCTAAGGAGTCGTCCTGCAAGGTCTGAGAGTCCTACGATGATTTGACCTTTTTGGTCGGAAATGTGCCTAACCCTAACCACTGGCCACTCAAATGCCACTCGGATGTCAAAGTTGTCGCAGCGCATTGAAACTTTGCATGCGGGTAGACCTTGACCTGGAGGTCACGTTTCCACCGTCCTTGACCCCAGATCATCTCTGTGAGCGGAGCTATGGGCTCCATTATGTAACCCTAACATTGGCTCCAAATCGAAAAATGTTTCGTTGAGTATGCTCCATTTGACCTAAGGAGTCGTCCTGCAAGGTCTGAGAGTCCTACGATGATTTGACCTTTTTGGTCGGAAATGTGCCTAACCCTAACCACTGGCCACTCAAATGCCACTCGGATGTCAAAGTTGTCGCAGCGCATTGAAACTTTGCATGCGGGTAGACCTTGACCTGGAGGTCACGTTTCCACCGTCCTTGACCCCAGATCATCTCTGTGAGCGGAGCTATGGGCTCCATTATGTAACCCTAACATTGGCTCCAAATCGAAAAATGTTTCGTTGAGTATGCTCCATTTGACCTAAGGAGTCGTCCTGCAAGGTCTGAGAGTCCTACGATGATTTGACCTTTTTGGTCGGAAATGTGCCTAACCCTAACCACTGGCCACTCAAATGCCACTCGGATGTCAAAGTTGTCGCAGCGCATTGAAACTTTGCATGCGGGTAGACCTTGACCTGGAGGTCACGTTTCCACCGTCCTTGACCCCAGATCATCTCTGTGAGCGGAGCTATGGGCTCCATTATGTAACCCTAACATTGGCTCCAAATCGAAAAATGTTTCGTTGAGTATGCTCCATTTGACCTAAGGAGTCGTCCTGCAAGGTCTGAGAGTCCTACGATGATTTGACCTTTTTGGTCGGAAATGTGCCTAACCCTAACCACTGGCCACTCAAATGCCACTCGGATGTCAAAGTTGTCGCAGCGCATTGAAACTTTGCATGCGGGTAGACCTTGACCTGGAGGTCACGTTTCCACCGTCCTTGACCCCAGATCATCTCTGTGAGCGGAGCTATGGGCTCCATTATGTAACCCTAACATTGGCTCCAAATCGAAAAATGTTTCGTTGAGTATGCTCCATTTGACCTAAGGAGTCGTCCTGCAAGGTCTGAGAGTCCTACGATGATTTGACCTTTTTGGTCGGAAATGTGCCTAACCCTAACCACTGGCCACTCAAATGCCACTCGGATGTCAAAGTTGTCGCAGCGCATTGAAACTTTGCATGCGGGTAGACCTTGACCTGGAGGTCACGTTTCCACCGTCCTTGACCCCAGATCATCTCTGTGAGCGGAGCTATGGGCTCCATTATGTAACCCTAACATTGGCTCCAAATCGAAAAATGTTTCGTTGAGTATGCTCCATTTGACCTAAGGAGTCGTCCTGCAAGGTCTGAGAGTCCTACGATGATTTGACCTTTTTGGTCGGAAATGTGCCTAACCCTAACCACTGGCCACTCAAATGCCACTCGGATGTCAAAGTTGTCGCAGCGCATTGAAACTTTGCATGCGGGTAGACCTTGACCTGGAGGTCACGTTTCCACCGTCCTTGACCCCAGATCATCTCTGTGAGCGGAGCTATGGGCTCCATTATGTAACCCTAACATTGGCTCCAAATCGAAAAATGTTTCGTTGAGTATGCTCCATTTGACCTAAGGAGTCGTCCTGCAAGGTCTGAGAGTCCTACGATGATTTGACCTTTTTGGTCGGAAATGTGCCTAACCCTAACCACTGGCCACTCAAATGCCACTCGGATGTCAAAGTTGTCGCAGCGCATTGAAACTTTGCATGCGGGTAGACCTTGACCTGGAGGTCACGTTTCCACCGTCCTTGACCCCAGATCATCTCTGTGAGCGGAGCTATGGGCTCCATTATGTAACCCTAACATTGGCTCCAAATCGAAAAATGTTTCGTTGAGTATGCTCCATTTGACCTAAGGAGTCGTCCTGCAAGGTCTGAGAGTCCTACGATGATTTGACCTTTTTGGTCGGAAATGTGCCTAACCCTAACCACTGGCCACTCAAATGCCACTCGGATGTCAAAGTTGTCGCAGCGCATTGAAACTTTGCATGCGGGTAGACCTTGACCTGGAGGTCACGTTTCCACCGTCCTTGACCCCAGATCATCTCTGTGAGCGGAGCTATGGGCTCCATTATGTAACCCTAACATTGGCTCCAAATCGAAAAATGTTTCGTTGAGTATGCTCCATTTGACCTAAGGAGTCGTCCTGCAAGGTCTGAGAGTCCTACGATGATTTGACCTTTTTGGTCGGAAATGTGCCTAACCCTAACCACTGGCCACTCAAATGCCACTCGGATGTCAAAGTTGTCGCAGCGCATTGAAACTTTGCATGCGGGTAGACCTTGACCTGGAGGTCACGTTTCCACCGTCCTTGACCCCAGATCATCTCTGTGAGCGGAGCTATGGGCTCCATTATGTAACCCTAACATTGGCTCCAAATCGAAAAATGTTTCGTTGAGTATGCTCCATTTGACCTAAGGAGTCGTCCTGCAAGGTCTGAGAGTCCTACGATGATTTGACCTTTTTGGTCGGAAATGTGCCTAACCCTAACCACTGGCCACTCAAATGCCACTCGGATGTCAAAGTTGTCGCAGCGCATTGAAACTTTGCATGCGGGTAGACCTTGACCTGGAGGTCACGTTTCCACCGTCCTTGACCCCAGATCATCTCTGTGAGCGGAGCTATGGGCTCCATTATGTAACCCTAACATTGGCTCCAAATCGAAAAATGTTTCGTTGAGTATGCTCCATTTGACCTAAGGAGTCGTCCTGCAAGGTCTGAGAGTCCTACGATGATTTGACCTTTTTGGTCGGAAATGTGCCTAACCCTAACCACTGGCCACTCAAATGCCACTCGGATGTCAAAGTTGTCGCAGCGCATTGAAACTTTGCATGCGGGTAGACCTTGACCTGGAGGTCACGTTTCCACCGTCCTTGACCCCAGATCATCTCTGTGAGCGGAGCTATGGGCTCCATTATGTAACCCTAACATTGGCTCCAAATCGAAAAATGTTTCGTTGAGTATGCTCCATTTGACCTAAGGAGTCGTCCTGCAAGGTCTGAGAGTCCTACGATGATTTGACCTTTTTGGTCGGAAATGTGCCTAACCCTAACCACTGGCCACTCAAATGCCACTCGGATGTCAAAGTTGTCGCAGCGCATTGAAACTTTGCATGCGGGTAGACCTTGACCTGGAGGTCACGTTTCCACCGTCCTTGACCCCAGATCATCTCTGTGAGCGGAGCTATGGGCTCCATTATGTAACCCTAACATTGGCTCCAAATCGAAAAATGTTTCGTTGAGTATGCTCCATTTGACCTAAGGAGTCGTCCTGCAAGGTCTGAGAGTCCTACGATGATTTGACCTTTTTGGTCGGAAATGTGCCTAACCCTAACCACTGGCCACTCAAATGCCACTCGGATGTCAAAGTTGTCGCAGCGCATTGAAACTTTGCATGCGGGTAGACCTTGACCTGGAGGTCACGTTTCCACCGTCCTTGACCCCAGATCATCTCTGTGAGCGGAGCTATGGGCTCCATTATGTAACCCTAACATTGGCTCCAAATCGAAAAATGTTTCGTTGAGTATGCTCCATTTGACCTAAGGAGTCGTCCTGCAAGGTCTGAGAGTCCTACGATGATTTGACCTTTTTGGTCGGAAATGTGCCTAACCCTAACCACTGGCCACTCAAATGCCACTCGGATGTCAAAGTTGTCGCAGCGCATTGAAACTTTGCATGCGGGTAGACCTTGACCTGGAGGTCACGTTTCCACCGTCCTTGACCCCAGATCATCTCTGTGAGCGGAGCTATGGGCTCCATTATGTAACCCTAACATTGGCTCCAAATCGAAAAATGTTTCGTTGAGTATGCTCCATTTGACCTAAGGAGTCGTCCTGCAAGGTCTGAGAGTCCTACGATGATTTGACCTTTTTGGTCGGAAATGTGCCTAACCCTAACCACTGGCCACTCAAATGCCACTCGGATGTCAAAGTTGTCGCAGCGCATTGAAACTTTGCATGCGGGTAGACCTTGACCTGGAGGTCACGTTTCCACCGTCCTTGACCCCAGATCATCTCTGTGAGCGGAGCTATGGGCTCCATTATGTAACCCTAACATTGGCTCCAAATCGAAAAATGTTTCGTTGAGTATGCTCCATTTGACCTAAGGAGTCGTCCTGCAAGGTCTGAGAGTCCTACGATGATTTGACCTTTTTGGTCGGAAATGTGCCTAACCCTAAC
Organism: Haliotis rufescens; assembly: GCF_023055435.1. Taxonomy (NCBI): domain Eukaryota; kingdom Metazoa; phylum Mollusca; class Gastropoda; order Lepetellida; family Haliotidae; genus Haliotis; species Haliotis rufescens. Next base: position 26,698 of record NW_025964065.1, read on the forward strand.
CACTGGCCACTCAAATGCCACTCGGATGTCAAAGTTGTCGCAGCGCATTGAAACTTTGCATGCGGGTAGACCTTGACCTGGAGGTCACGTTTCCACCGTCCTTGACCCCAGATCATCTCTGTGAGCGGAGCTATGGGCTCCATTATGTAACCCTAACATTGGCTCCAAATCGAAAAATGTTTCGTTGAGTATGCTCCATTTGACCTAAGGAGTCGTCCTGCAAGGTCTGAGAGTCCTACGATGATTTGACCTTTTTGGTCGGAAATGTGCCTAACCCTAACCACTGGCCACTCAAATGCCACTCGGATGTCAAAGTTGTCGCAGCGCATTGAAACTTTGCATGCGGGTAGACCTTGACCTGGAGGTCACGTTTCCACCGTCCTTGACCCCAGATCATCTCTGTGAGCGGAGCTATGGGCTCCATTATGTAACCCTAACATTGGCTCCAAATCGAAAAATGTTTCGTTGAGTATGCTCCATTTGACCTAAGGAGTCGTCCTGCAAGGTCTGAGAGTCCTACGATGATTTGACCTTTTTGGTCGGAAATGTGCCTAACCCTAACCACTGGCCACTCAAATGCCACTCGGATGTCAAAGTTGTCGCAGCGCATTGAAACTTTGCATGCGGGTAGACCTTGACCTGGAGGTCACGTTTCCACCGTCCTTGACCCCAGATCATCTCTGTGAGCGGAGCTATGGGCTCCATTATGTAACCCTAACATTGGCTCCAAATCGAAAAATGTTTCGTTGAGTATGCTCCATTTGACCTAAGGAGTCGTCCTGCAAGGTCTGAGAGTCCTACGATGATTTGACCTTTTTGGTCGGAAATGTGCCTAACCCTAACCACTGGCCACTCAAATGCCACTCGGATGTCAAAGTTGTCGCAGCGCATTGAAACTTTGCATGCGGGTAGACCTTGACCTGGAGGTCACGTTTCCACCGTCCTTGACCCCAGATCATCTCTGTGAGCGGAGCTATGGGCTCCATTATGTAACCCTAACATTGGCTCCAAATCGAAAAATGTTTCGTTGAGTATGCTCCATTTGACCTAAGGAGTCGTCCTGCAAGGTCTGAGAGTCCTACGATGATTTGACCTTTTTGGTCGGAAATGTGCCTAACCCTAACCACTGGCCACTCAAATGCCACTCGGATGTCAAAGTTGTCGCAGCGCATTGAAACTTTGCATGCGGGTAGACCTTGACCTGGAGGTCACGTTTCCACCGTCCTTGACCCCAGATCATCTCTGTGAGCGGAGCTATGGGCTCCATTATGTAACCCTAACATTGGCTCCAAATCGAAAAATGTTTCGTTGAGTATGCTCCATTTGACCTAAGGAGTCGTCCTGCAAGGTCTGAGAGTCCTACGATGATTTGACCTTTTTGGTCGGAAATGTGCCTAACCCTAACCACTGGCCACTCAAATGCCACTCGGATGTCAAAGTTGTCGCAGCGCATTGAAACTTTGCATGCGGGTAGACCTTGACCTGGAGGTCACGTTTCCACCGTCCTTGACCCCAGATCATCTCTGTGAGCGGAGCTATGGGCTCCATTATGTAACCCTAACATTGGCTCCAAATCGAAAAATGTTTCGTTGAGTATGCTCCATTTGACCTAAGGAGTCGTCCTGCAAGGTCTGAGAGTCCTACGATGATTTGACCTTTTTGGTCGGAAATGTGCCTAACCCTAACCACTGGCCACTCAAATGCCACTCGGATGTCAAAGTTGTCGCAGCGCATTGAAACTTTGCATGCGGGTAGACCTTGACCTGGAGGTCACGTTTCCACCGTCCTTGACCCCAGATCATCTCTGTGAGCGGAGCTATGGGCTCCATTATGTAACCCTAACATTGGCTCCAAATCGAAAAATGTTTCGTTGAGTATGCTCCATTTGACCTAAGGAGTCGTCCTGCAAGGTCTGAGAGTCCTACGATGATTTGACCTTTTTGGTCGGAAATGTGCCTAACCCTAACCACTGGCCACTCAAATGCCACTCGGATGTCAAAGTTGTCGCAGCGCATTGAAACTTTGCATGCGGGTAGACCTTGACCTGGAGGTCACGTTTCCACCGTCCTTGACCCCAGATCATCTCTGTGAGCGGAGCTATGGGCTCCATTATGTAACCCTAACATTGGCTCCAAATCGAAAAATGTTTCGTTGAGTATGCTCCATTTGACCTAAGGAGTCGTCCTGCAAGGTCTGAGAGTCCTACGATGATTTGACCTTTTTGGTCGGAAATGTGCCTAACCCTAACCACTGGCCACTCAAATGCCACTCGGATGTCAAAGTTGTCGCAGCGCATTGAAACTTTGCATGCGGGTAGACCTTGACCTGGAGGTCACGTTTCCACCGTCCTTGACCCCAGATCATCTCTGTGAGCGGAGCTATGGGCTCCATTATGTAACCCTAACATTGGCTCCAAATCGAAAAATGTTTCGTTGAGTATGCTCCATTTGACCTAAGGAGTCGTCCTGCAAGGTCTGAGAGTCCTACGATGATTTGACCTTTTTGGTCGGAAATGTGCCTAACCCTAACCACTGGCCACTCAAATGCCACTCGGATGTCAAAGTTGTCGCAGCGCATTGAAACTTTGCATGCGGGTAGACCTTGACCTGGAGGTCACGTTTCCACCGTCCTTGACCCCAGATCATCTCTGTGAGCGGAGCTATGGGCTCCATTATGTAACCCTAACATTGGCTCCAAATCGAAAAATGTTTCGTTGAGTATGCTCCATTTGACCTAAGGAGTCGTCCTGCAAGGTCTGAGAGTCCTACGATGATTTGACCTTTTTGGTCGGAAATGTGCCTAACCCTAACCACTGGCCACTCAAATGCCACTCGGATGTCAAAGTTGTCGCAGCGCATTGAAACTTTGCATGCGGGTAGACCTTGACCTGGAGGTCACGTTTCCACCGTCCTTGACCCCAGATCATCTCTGTGAGCGGAGCTATGGGCTCCATTATGTAACCCTAACATTGGCTCCAAATCGAAAAATGTTTCGTTGAGTATGCTCCATTTGACCTAAGGAGTCGTCCTGCAAGGTCTGAGAGTCCTACGATGATTTGACCTTTTTGGTCGGAAATGTGCCTAACCCTAACCACTGGCCACTCAAATGCCACTCGGATGTCAAAGTTGTCGCAGCGCATTGAAACTTTGCATGCGGGTAGACCTTGACCTGGAGGTCACGTTTCCACCGTCCTTGACCCCAGATCATCTCTGTGAGCGGAGCTATGGGCTCCATTATGTAACCCTAACATTGGCTCCAAATCGAAAAATGTTTCGTTGAGTATGCTCCATTTGACCTAAGGAGTCGTCCTGCAAGGTCTGAGAGTCCTACGATGATTTGACCTTTTTGGTCGGAAATGTGCCTAACCCTAACCACTGGCCACTCAAATGCCACTCGGATGTCAAAGTTGTCGCAGCGCATTGAAACTTTGCATGCGGGTAGACCTTGACCTGGAGGTCACGTTTCCACCGTCCTTGACCCCAGATCATCTCTGTGAGCGGAGCTATGGGCTCCATTATGTAACCCTAACATTGGCTCCAAATCGAAAAATGTTTCGTTGAGTATGCTCCATTTGACCTAAGGAGTCGTCCTGCAAGGTCTGAGAGTCCTACGATGATTTGACCTTTTTGGTCGGAAATGTGCCTAACCCTAACCACTGGCCACTCAAATGCCACTCGGATGTCAAAGTTGTCGCAGCGCATTGAAACTTTGCATGCGGGTAGACCTTGACCTGGAGGTCACGTTTCCACCGTCCTTGACCCCAGATCATCTCTGTGAGCGGAGCTATGGGCTCCATTATGTAACCCTAACATTGGCTCCAAATCGAAAAATGTTTCGTTGAGTATGCTCCATTTGACCTAAGGAGTCGTCCTGCAAGGTCTGAGAGTCCTACGATGATTTGACCTTTTTGGTCGGAAATGTGCCTAACCCTAACCACTGGCCACTCAAATGCCACTCGGATGTCAAAGTTGTCGCAGCGCATTGAAACTTTGCATGCGGGTAGACCTTGACCTGGAGGTCACGTTTCCACCGTCCTTGACCCCAGATCATCTCTGTGAGCGGAGCTATGGGCTCCATTATGTAACCCTAACATTGGCTCCAAATCGAAAAATGTTTCGTTGAGTATGCTCCATTTGACCTAAGGAGTCGTCCTGCAAGGTCTGAGAGTCCTACGATGATTTGACCTTTTTGGTCGGAAATGTGCCTAACCCTAACCACTGGCCACTCAAATGCCACTCGGATGTCAAAGTTGTCGCAGCGCATTGAAACTTTGCATGCGGGTAGACCTTGACCTGGAGGTCACGTTTCCACCGTCCTTGACCCCAGATCATCTCTGTGAGCGGAGCTATGGGCTCCATTATGTAACCCTAACATTGGCTCCAAATCGAAAAATGTTTCGTTGAGTATGCTCCATTTGACCTAAGGAGTCGTCCTGCAAGGTCTGAGAGTCCTACGATGATTTGACCTTTTTGGTCGGAAATGTGCCTAACCCTAACCACTGGCCACTCAAATGCCACTCGGATGTCAAAGTTGTCGCAGCGCATTGAAACTTTGCATGCGGGTAGACCTTGACCTGGAGGTCACGTTTCCACCGTCCTTGACCCCAGATCATCTCTGTGAGCGGAGCTATGGGCTCCATTATGTAACCCTAACATTGGCTCCAAATCGAAAAATGTTTCGTTGAGTATGCTCCATTTGACCTAAGGAGTCGTCCTGCAAGGTCTGAGAGTCCTACGATGATTTGACCTTTTTGGTCGGAAATGTGCCTAACCCTAACCACTGGCCACTCAAATGCCACTCGGATGTCAAAGTTGTCGCAGCGCATTGAAACTTTGCATGCGGGTAGACCTTGACCTGGAGGTCACGTTTCCACCGTCCTTGACCCCAGATCATCTCTGTGAGCGGAGCTATGGGCTCCATTATGTAACCCTAACATTGGCTCCAAATCGAAAAATGTTTCGTTGAGTATGCTCCATTTGACCTAAGGAGTCGTCCTGCAAGGTCTGAGAGTCCTACGATGATTTGACCTTTTTGGTCGGAAATGTGCCTAACCCTAACCACTGGCCACTCAAATGCCACTCGGATGTCAAAGTTGTCGCAGCGCATTGAAACTTTGCATGCGGGTAGACCTTGACCTGGAGGTCACGTTTCCACCGTCCTTGACCCCAGATCATCTCTGTGAGCGGAGCTATGGGCTCCATTATGTAACCCTAACATTGGCTCCAAATCGAAAAATGTTTCGTTGAGTATGCTCCATTTGACCTAAGGAGTCGTCCTGCAAGGTCTGAGAGTCCTACGATGATTTGACCTTTTTGGTCGGAAATGTGCCTAACCCTAACCACTGGCCACTCAAATGCCACTCGGATGTCAAAGTTGTCGCAGCGCATTGAAACTTTGCATGCGGGTAGACCTTGACCTGGAGGTCACGTTTCCACCGTCCTTGACCCCAGATCATCTCTGTGAGCGGAGCTATGGGCTCCATTATGTAACCCTAACATTGGCTCCAAATCGAAAAATGTTTCGTTGAGTATGCTCCATTTGACCTAAGGAGTCGTCCTGCAAGGTCTGAGAGTCCTACGATGATTTGACCTTTTTGGTCGGAAATGTGCCTAACCCTAACCACTGGCCACTCAAATGCCACTCGGATGTCAAAGTTGTCGCAGCGCATTGAAACTTTGCATGCGGGTAGACCTTGACCTGGAGGTCACGTTTCCACCGTCCTTGACCCCAGATCATCTCTGTGAGCGGAGCTATGGGCTCCATTATGTAACCCTAACATTGGCTCCAAATCGAAAAATGTTTCGTTGAGTATGCTCCATTTGACCTAAGGAGTCGTCCTGCAAGGTCTGAGAGTCCTACGATGATTTGACCTTTTTGGTCGGAAATGTGCCTAACCCTAACCACTGGCCACTCAAATGCCACTCGGATGTCAAAGTTGTCGCAGCGCATTGAAACTTTGCATGCGGGTAGACCTTGACCTGGAGGTCACGTTTCCACCGTCCTTGACCCCAGATCATCTCTGTGAGCGGAGCTATGGGCTCCATTATGTAACCCTAACATTGGCTCCAAATCGAAAAATGTTTCGTTGAGTATGCTCCATTTGACCTAAGGAGTCGTCCTGCAAGGTCTGAGAGTCCTACGATGATTTGACCTTTTTGGTCGGAAATGTGCCTAACCCTAACCACTGGCCACTCAAATGCCACTCGGATGTCAAAGTTGTCGCAGCGCATTGAAACTTTGCATGCGGGTAGACCTTGACCTGGAGGTCACGTTTCCACCGTCCTTGACCCCAGATCATCTCTGTGAGCGGAGCTATGGGCTCCATTATGTAACCCTAACATTGGCTCCAAATCGAAAAATGTTTCGTTGAGTATGCTCCATTTGACCTAAGGAGTCGTCCTGCAAGGTCTGAGAGTCCTACGATGATTTGACCTTTTTGGTCGGAAATGTGCCTAACCCTAACCACTGGCCACTCAAATGCCACTCGGATGTCAAAGTTGTCGCAGCGCATTGAAACTTTGCATGCGGGTAGACCTTGACCTGGAGGTCACGTTTCCACCGTCCTTGACCCCAGATCATCTCTGTGAGCGGAGCTATGGGCTCCATTATGTAACCCTAACATTGGCTCCAAATCGAAAAATGTTTCGTTGAGTATGCTCCATTTGACCTAAGGAGTCGTCCTGCAAGGTCTGAGAGTCCTACGATGATTTGACCTTTTTGGTCGGAAATGTGCCTAACCCTAACCACTGGCCACTCAAATGCCACTCGGATGTCAAAGTTGTCGCAGCGCATTGAAACTTTGCATGCGGGTAGACCTTGACCTGGAGGTCACGTTTCCACCGTCCTTGACCCCAGATCATCTCTGTGAGCGGAGCTATGGGCTCCATTATGTAACCCTAACATTGGCTCCAAATCGAAAAATGTTTCGTTGAGTATGCTCCATTTGACCTAAGGAGTCGTCCTGCAAGGTCTGAGAGTCCTACGATGATTTGACCTTTTTGGTCGGAAATGTGCCTAACCCTAACCACTGGCCACTCAAATGCCACTCGGATGTCAAAGTTGTCGCAGCGCATTGAAACTTTGCATGCGGGTAGACCTTGACCTGGAGGTCACGTTTCCACCGTCCTTGACCCCAGATCATCTCTGTGAGCGGAGCTATGGGCTCCATTATGTAACCCTAACATTGGCTCCAAATCGAAAAATGTTTCGTTGAGTATGCTCCATTTGACCTAAGGAGTCGTCCTGCAAGGTCTGAGAGTCCTACGATGATTTGACCTTTTTGGTCGGAAATGTGCCTAACCCTAACCACTGGCCACTCAAATGCCACTCGGATGTCAAAGTTGTCGCAGCGCATTGAAACTTTGCATGCGGGTAGACCTTGACCTGGAGGTCACGTTTCCACCGTCCTTGACCCCAGATCATCTCTGTGAGCGGAGCTATGGGCTCCATTATGTAACCCTAACATTGGCTCCAAATCGAAAAATGTTTCGTTGAGTATGCTCCATTTGACCTAAGGAGTCGTCCTGCAAGGTCTGAGAGTCCTACGATGATTTGACCTTTTTGGTCGGAAATGTGCCTAACCCTAACCACTGGCCACTCAAATGCCACTCGGATGTCAAAGTTGTCGCAGCGCATTGAAACTTTGCATGCGGGTAGACCTTGACCTGGAGGTCACGTTTCCACCGTCCTTGACCCCAGATCATCTCTGTGAGCGGAGCTATGGGCTCCATTATGTAACCCTAACATTGGCTCCAAATCGAAAAATGTTTCGTTGAGTATGCTCCATTTGACCTAAGGAGTCGTCCTGCAAGGTCTGAGAGTCCTACGATGATTTGACCTTTTTGGTCGGAAATGTGCCTAACCCTAACCACTGGCCACTCAAATGCCACTCGGATGTCAAAGTTGTCGCAGCGCATTGAAACTTTGCATGCGGGTAGACCTTGACCTGGAGGTCACGTTTCCACCGTCCTTGACCCCAGATCATCTCTGTGAGCGGAGCTATGGGCTCCATTATGTAACCCTAACATTGGCTCCAAATCGAAAAATGTTTCGTTGAGTATGCTCCATTTGACCTAAGGAGTCGTCCTGCAAGGTCTGAGAGTCCTACGATGATTTGACCTTTTTGGTCGGAAATGTGCCTAACCCTAACCACTGGCCACTCAAATGCCACTCGGATGTCAAAGTTGTCGCAGCGCATTGAAACTTTGCATGCGGGTAGACCTTGACCTGGAGGTCACGTTTCCACCGTCCTTGACCCCAGATCATCTCTGTGAGCGGAGCTATGGGCTCCATTATGTAACCCTAACATTGGCTCCAAATCGAAAAATGTTTCGTTGAGTATGCTCCATTTGAC
>NW_025964066.1:0-34935 GCF_023055435.1 Haliotis rufescens
CTCCCAACTTCCCCCCTCCATCCTCCCTTCTTCCCTTCCTTCCTCCCTACTTTCCCTCCATCCTCCCTACTTCCCCCCTCTATCTTCCCTTCTTCCCCTTCTTCCTGCCCACTTCCTTCTCCATACTACCTACTTCCCCCTCCACCCTCCTCATTTCACCCTCCATCCTCCCTACTTCCCCTACAACCTTCCTACGTCCCCTTCTTCCTCCCAATTTCCCCACCATCCTCCCTCCTTCCCCTCAATCCTCCCTTCTTCCCTTCCTTCCTCCCTACTTCCCCTCCATCCTCCCTTCTTCCCCTCCTTCCTTTCTATTTCCCCCTCCATACCCCCTTCTTCCCCTCCTTCCTCCCAACTTCCCCCTCCATCCTCCCTACTTCCCCCTCCATACTCCCTACTTCCTCCTGCATCCTCCCTATTTTCCCCTCCATCCTCTCTACTTCCCCTCCATCCTCCCTACTTCCCCCTCCATACTCCCTACTTCCCCTCCTTCGTCCCAACTTCCCATCCATCCTCCCCATTTCACCCTTCTTCCTCCCTACTTCCTTCTCCATACTACCTACTTCCCCCTCCACCCTCCTCATTTCACCCTCCATCCTCCCTACTTGCCCTACAACCTTCCTACGTCCCCTTCTTCCTCCCAACTTCCCCACCATCCTCCCTCCTTTCCCTCAATCCTCCCTTCTTCCCCTCCTTCGTCCCAACTTCCCATCCATCCTCCCCCATTTCACCCTTCTTCCTCCCTACTTCCTTCTCCATACTACCTACTTCCCCATCCACCCTCCTCATTTCACCCTCCATCCTCCCTACTTCCCCTCAATCCTCCCTTCTTCCCCTCCATCCTCCCTACTTCCCCTCCATACTTCCTTCTTCCCCTCCATCCTCCCTACTTCCCCCTCCTTCCTCCTTTCTTCCCCTCCTTCCTCCCTACATCCCCTCCATCCTCCCTTTTTCCCCTCCTTCCTCCTTACTTCCCCTCCATACTCCCTTCTTCCCTCCTTCCTCCCAACTTCCCCCTCCATCCTCCCTAATTCCAACTCCATACTCCCTACTTCCCCCTCCATCCTCCCCGTTTCACCCTCCATCCCCCTTCTTCCCTTCCTTCCTCCCTACTTTCCCTCCATCCTCCCTACTTCGCCCTCCATCCTCCCTACTTCCCCCTCTATCTTCCCTTCTTCCCCTTCTTCCTCCCTACTTCCTTCTCCATACTGCCTACTTCCCACTCCACCCTCCTCATTTCACCTCCATCCTCCCTACTTCCCCTCCAACCTCCCAACTTCCCCTTCTTCCTCCGAACTTCCCCTCCATCCGCCCTACTACCCTCCTTCCTCCCTACTTCCCCTCCATCCTCCCTTCTTCCCCTCTTTCCTTCCTACTTCCACCTCCATACTCCCTTCTTCCCCTCCTTCCTCCCGACTTCCCCCTCCATCCTCCCTACTTCCCCTCCATCCTCCCTTCTTCCCCTCCTTCCTTTCTATTTCCCCCTCCATACCCCCTTCTTCCCCTCCTTCCTCCCAACTTCCCCCTCCATCCTCCCTACTTCCCCCTCCATACTTCCTACTTCCTCCTGCATCCTCCCTATTTTCCCCTCCATCCTCTCTACTTCCCCTCCATCCTCCCTACTTCCCCCTCCATACTCCCTACTTCCCCTCCTTCGTCCCAACTTCCCATCCATCCTCCCCATTTCACCCTTCTTCCTCCCTACTTCCTTCTCCATACTACCTACTTCCCCATCCACCCTCCTCATTTCACCCTCCATCCTCCCTACTTCCCCTCAATCCTCCCTTCTTCCCCTCCATCCTCCCTACTTCCCCTCCATACTCCCTTCTTCCCCTCCATCCTCCCTACTTCCCCCTCCTTCCTCCCTTCTTCCCCTCCTTCCTCCCTACATCCCCTCCATCCTCCCTTTTCCCCTCCTTCCTCCTTACTTCCCCTCCATACTCCCTTCTTCCCCTCCTTCCTCCCAACTTCCCCCTCCATCCTCCCTAATTCCAACTCCATACTCCCTACTTCCCCTCCATCCTCCCCGTTTCACCCTCCATCCTCCTTCTTCCCCTCCTTCCTCCCTACATCCCCTCCATACTCCCTTCTTCCCCTCCTTCCTCCCAACTTCCCCCTCCATCCTCCCTAATTCCAACTCCATCCTCCCTTCTTCCCCTCCTTTCTCCCTACTTCCATCCATCCTCCCTTCTTCCCCTCCTTCCTCGCTACTTCCCCTCCATACCCCCTTCTTCCCCTCCTTCCTCCCAACTTCCCCCTCCATCCTCCCTACTTCCCCCTCCATACTCCCTACTTCCTCCTGCATCCTCCCTATTTTCCCCTCCATCCTCTCTACTTCCCCTCCATCCTCCTACTTCCCCCTCCATACTCCCTACTTCCCCTCCTTCGTCCCAACTTCCCATCCATCCTCCCCATTTCACCCTTCTTCCTCCCTACTTCCTTCTCCATACTACCTACTTCCCCCCTCCACCCTCCTCATTTCACCCTCCATCCTCCCTACTTGCCCTACAACCTTCCTACGTCCCCTTCTTCCTCCCAACTTCCCCACCATCCTCCCTCCTTTCCCTCAATCCTCCTTCTTCCCCTCCTTCGTCCCAACTTCCCATCCATCCTCCCCCATTTCACCCTTCTTCCTCCCTACTTCCTTCTCCATACTACCTACTTCCCCATCCACCCTCCTCATTTCACCCTCCATCCTCCCTACTTCCCCTCAATCCTCCCTTCTTCCCCTCCATCCTCCCTACTTCCCCTCCATACTTCCTTCTTCCCTCCATCCTCCCTACTTCCCCCTCCTTCCTCCTTTCTTCCCCTCCTTCCTCCCTACATCCCCTCCATCCTCCCTTTTTCCCCTCCTTCCTCCTTACTTCCCCTCCATACTCCCTTCTTCCCCTCCTTCCTCCCAACTTCCCCCTCCATCCTCCCTAATTCCAACTCCATACTCCCTACTTCCCCCTCCATCCTCCCCGTTTCACCCTCCATCCCCCCTTCTTCCCTTCCTTCCTCCCTACTTTCCCTCCATCCTCCCTACTTCGCCCTCCATCCTCCCTACTTCCCCCTCTATCTTCCCTTCTTCCCCTTCTTCCTCCCTACTTCCTTCTCCATACTGCCTACTTCCCACTCCACCCTCCTCATTTCACCTCCATCCTCCCTACTTCCCCTCCAACCTCCCAACTTCCCCTTCTTCCTCCGAACTTCCCCTCCATCCGCCCTACTACCCTCCTTCCTCCCTACTTCCCCTCCATCCTCCCTTCTTCCCCTCTTTCCTTCCTACTTCCACCTCCATACTCCCTTCTTCCCCTCCTTCCTCCCGACTTCCCCCTCCATCCTCCCTACTTCCCCTCCATCCTCCCTTCTTCCCCTCCTTCCTTTCTATTTCCCCCTCCATACCCCCTTCTTCCCCTCCTTCCTCCCAACTTCCCCCTCCATCCTCCCTACTTCCCCCTCCATACTTCCTACTTCCTCCTGCATCCTCCCTATTTTCCCCTCCATCCTCTCTACTTCCCCTCCATCCTCCCTACTTCCCCCTCCATACTCCCTACTTCCCCTCCTTCGTCCCAACTTCCCATCCATCCTCCCCATTTCACCCTTCTTCCTCCCTACTTCCTTCTCCATACTACCTACTTCCCCATCCACCCTCCTCATTTCACCCTCCATCCTCCCTACTTCCCCTCAATCCTCCCTTCTTCCCCTCCATCCTCCCTACTTCCCCTCCATACTCCCTTCTTCCCCTCCATCCTCCCTACTTCCCCCTCCTTCTTCCCCTCCTTCCTCCCTACATCCCCTCCATCCTCCCTTTTCCCCTCCTTCCTCCTTACTTCCCCTCCATACTCCCTTCTTCCCCTCCTTCCTCCCAACTTCCCCCTCCATCCTCCCTAATTCCAACTCCATACTCCCTACTTCCCCCTCCATCCTCCCCGTTTCACCCTCCATCCTCCCTTCTTCCCCTCCTTCCTCCCTACATCCCCTCCATACTCCCTTCTTCCCCTCCTTCCTCCCAACTTCCCCCTCCATCCTCCCTAATTCCAACTCCATCCTCCCTTCTTCCCCTCCTTTCTCCCTACTTCCCCCTCCATCCTCCCTTCTTCCCCTCCTTCCTCGCTACTTCCCCTCCATACTCCCTTCTTCCCCTCCTTCCTCCCAACTTCCGCCTCCATCCTCCCTACTTCCCCTCCATCCTCCCTACTTCCCCTCCTTCGTCACAAATTTCACTACATCCTCCCTACTTCCCCCCCCCCCCCCATCCTCCCTACTTCCCCTCCATCCACCCCTACTTCCCCCTCCATCCTCCCTACTTCCCCTCCATCCTCCCTTCTTCCCCTCCTTCCTCCAAACTTCCCATCCATCCTCCCTATTTCACCCTCCTTCCTCCCAACTTCACCCTCCATCCCCCTTCTTCCCTTCCTTCCTCCCTACTTTCCCTCCATCCTCCCTACTTCGCCCTCCATCCTCCCTACTTCCCCCTCTATCTTCCCTTCTTCACCTTCTTCCTCCCTACTTCCTTCTCCATACTGCCTACTTCCCTCTCCACCCTCCTCATTTCACCCTCCATCTTCCCTACTTCCCCTGCAACCTCCCTACGTCCCCTTCTTCGTCCCAACTTCCCCTCCATCCTCCCTACTTCCCCTCCTTCCTCCCTACTTCCCCTCCATCCTCCCTTCTTCCCCTCTTTCCTTCCTACTTCATCCTCCCTACTTCCCCCTCCATCCTCCCTACTTCCCCTCCATCCTCCCTACTTCCCCCTCAATCCTCCCTTCTTCCCCTCCTTCGTCCCAACTTCCCATCCATCCTCCCCATTTCACCCTTCTTCCTCCCTACTTTCTTCTCCATACTACCTACTTCCCCATCCACCCTCCTCATTTCACCCTCCATCCTCACTACTTCCCCTCAATCCTCCCTTCTTCCCCTCCATCCTCCCTACTTCCCCTCCATACTTCCTTCTTCACCTCCATCCTCCCTACTTCCCCCTCATTCCTCCCTTCTTCCCCTCCTTCCTCCCTACATCCCCTCCATCCTCCCTTTTTCCCCTCCTTCCTCCTTACTTCCCCTCCATACTCCCTTCTTCCCCTCCTTCCTCCCAACTTCCCCCTCCGTCCTCCCTAATTCCAACTCCATACGCCCTACTTCCCCCTCCATCCTCCCCGTTTCACCCTCCATCCCCCCTTCTTCCTTCCTTCCTCCCTACTTTCCCTTCATCCTCCCTACTTAGCCCTCCATCCTCCCTACTTCCCCCTCTATCTTCCCTTCTTCCCCTTCTTCCTCCCTACTTCCTTCTCCATACTGCCTACTTCCAACTCCACCCTCCTCATTTCACCCTCCATCCTCCCTACTTCCCCTCCAACCTCCCAACTTCCCCTTCTTCCTCCGAACTTCCCCTCCATCCGCCCTACTACCCTCCTTCCTCCCTACTTCCCCTCCATCCTCCCTTCTTCCCCTCCTTCCTTTCTATTTCCCCCTCCATACCCCCTTCTTCCCCTCTTTCCTCCCAACTTCCCCCTCCATCCTCCCTACTTCCCCCTCCATACTCCCTACTTCCTCCTGCATCCTCCCTATTTTCCCCTCCATCCTCTCTACTTCCCCTCCATCCTCCCTACTTCCCCCTCCATACTCCCTACTTCCCCTCCTTCGTCCCAACTTCCTATCCATCCTCCCCATTTCACCCTTCTTCCTCCCTACTTCCTTCTCCATACTACCTACTTCCCCCTCCACCCTCCTCATTTCACCCTCCATCCTCCCTACTTCCCCTACAACCTTCCTACGTCCCCTTCTTCCTCCCAACTTCCCCACCATCCTCCCTCCTTCCCCTCAATCCTCCCTACTTCCCCCTCCATACTCCCTACTTCCTCCTGCATCCTCCCTATTTTCCCCTCCATCCTCTCTACTTCCCCTCCATCCTCCCTACTTCCCCCTCCATACTCCCTACTTCCCCTCCTTCGTCCCAACTTCCCATCCATCCTCCCCATTTCACCCTTCTTCCTCCCTACTTCCTTCTCCATACTACCTACTTCCCATCCACCCTCCTCATTTCACCCTCCTCATTTCACCCTCCATCCTCCCTACTTCCCCTCAATCCTCCCTTCTTCCCCTCCATCCTCCCTACTTCCCCTCCATACTTCCTTCTTCCCCTCGATCCTCCCTACTTCCCCCCCTCCTTCCTCCCTTCTTCCCCTCCTTCCTCCCTACATCCCCTCCATCCTCCCTTTTTCCCCTCCTTCCTCCTTACTTCCCCTCCATACTCCCTTCTTCCCCTCCTTCCTCCCAACTTCCCCCTCCATCCTCCCTAATTCCAACTCCATACTCCCTACTTCCCCCTCCATCCTCCCCGTTTCACCCTCCATCCCCCCCTTCTTCCCTTCCTTCCTCCCTACTTTCCCTCCATCCTCCCTACTTCGCCCTCCATCCTCCCTACTTCCCCCTCTATCTTCCCTTCTTCCCCTTCTTCCTCCCTACTTCCTTCTCCATACTGCCTACTTCCCACTCCACCCTCCTCATTTCACCCTCCATCCTCCCTACTTCCCCTCCAACCTCCCAACTTCCCCTTCTTCCTGCGAACTTCCCCTCCATCCGCCCTACTACCCTCCTTCCTCCCTACTTCCCGTCCATCCTCCCTTCTTCCCCTCTTTCCTTCCTACTTCCACCTCCATACTCCCTTCTTCCCCTCCTTCCTCCCGACTTCCCCCTCCATCCTCCCTACTTCCCCTCCATACTCCCTACTTCCCCCTCCATAATCCCTACTTCCCGCTCCATCCTCCCTATTTTCCCCTCCATCCTCCCTACCTCCACCTCTATCCTCCCTATTTCCCCCTTCATCCTCCCTACTTCCCCTCCATCCTCCCTACTTCCCCTCCTTCGTCCCAACTTCCCCTCCATCCTCCCTTCTTCCCTTCCTTCCTCCCTACTTTCTCCCTACTTCCCCTCCATCCTCCCTTTTTCCCCTCCTTTCTCCCTACTTCCCCTCCATCCTCCCTTCTTCCCCTCCTTCCTCGCTACTTCCCCTCCATACTCCCTTCTTCCCCTCCTTCCTCCCAACTTCCGCCTCCATCCTCCCTACTTCCCCCCATCCTCCCTACTTCCCCTCCATCCACCCCTACTTCCCCCTCCATCCTCCCTACTTCCCCTCCATCCTCCCTTCTTCCCCTCCTTCCTCCAAACTTCCCATCCATCCTCCCATTTCACCCTCCTTCCTCCCAACTTCCCCCTCCATTCCCCTTCTTCCCTTCCTTCCTCCCTACTTTCCCTCCATCCTCCCTACTTCGCCCTCCATCCTCCCTACTTCCCCCTCTATCTTCCCTTCTTCACCTTCTTCCTCCCTACTTCCTTCTCCATACTGCCTACTTCCCTCTCCACCCTCCTCATTTCACCCTCCATCCTCCCTACTTCCCCTCCATCCTCCCTACTTCCCCTCCAACCTCCCTACGTCCCCTTCTTCCTCCCAACTTCCCCTCCATCCTCCCTACTTCCCCTCCTTCCTCCCTACTTCCCCTCCATCCTCCCTTCTTCCCCTCTTTCCTTCCTACTTCCACCTCCATACTCCCTTCTTCCCCTCCTTCCTCCCGACTTCCCCCTCCATCCTCTCTACTTCCCCTCCATACTCCCTACTTCCTCCTGCATCCTCCCTATTTTCCCCTCCATCCTCCCTACTTCCCCCCTCCATACTCCCTACTTCCCGCTCCATCCTCCCTATTTTCCCCTCCATCCTCCCTACCTCCACCTCTTTCCTCCCTATTTCACCCTTCATCCTCCCTACTTCCCCTCCATCCTCCCTACTTCATCTCCTTCGTCCCAACTTCCCCCTCCATCCTCACTTCTTCCCTTCCTTCCTCCCTACATCCCCTCCATCCTCCCTTCTTCCCCTCCTTCCTCCCTACTTCCCCTCCATACTCCCTTCTTCCCCTCCTTCCTCCAAAATTCCGCCTCCATCCTCCATACTTCCCCTCCATCCTCCCTACTTCCCCTCCTTCGTCCCAACTTTTCACTCCATCCTCCCTACTTCCCCCTCCATCCTCCCTACTTCCACTCCATCCACCCCTACTTCCCCCTCCATCCTCCCTTCTTCCCCTCCATCCTCCCTTCTTCCCCTCCTTACTCCCAACTTCCCATCCATTCTCCCCATTTTACCCTCCTTCCTCCGAACTTCCCCCTCCATCGCCCTTCTTCCACTCCATCCACCCCTACTTCCCCCTCCATCCTCCCTACTTTCCCTCCATCCTCCCTACTTCGCCCTCCATCCTCCCTACTTCCCCCTCTATCTTCCCTTCTTCCCCTTCTTCCTCCCTACTTCCTTCTCCATACTGCCTACTTCCCACTCCACCCTCGTCATTTCACCCTCCATCCTCCCTACTTCCCCTCCAACCTCCCTCCTTCCCCTTCTTCCTCCCAACTTCCCCTCCATCCTCCCTACTTCCCCTCCTTCCTCCCTACTTCCCCTCCATCCTCCCTTCTTCCCCTCTTTCCTTCCTACTTCCACCTCCATACTCCCTTCTTCCCCTCCTTCCTCCCGACTTCCCCCTCCATCCTCCCTACTTCCCCTCCATACTCCCTACTTCCTCCTGCATCCTCCCTATTTTCCCCTCCATCCTCCCTACTTCCCCCTTCATCCTCCCTACTTCCCCTCCATCCTCCCTACTTCCCCTCCTTCGTGTCAATTTCCCTCTCCATCCTCCCTTCTTCCTTTCCTTCCTCCCTACTTTCCGTCCATCCTCCCTACTTCCCCCTCTATCTTCCCTTCTTCCCCTTCTTCCTCCCTACTTTCTTCTCCATACTACTTACTTCCCCCTCCACCCTCCTCATTTCACCCTCCATCCTCCCTACTTCCCCTCCATCCTCCCTTCTTCCCCTCCTTCCTTCCTACTTCCCCCTCCATACTCCCTTCTTCCCCTCCTTCCTCCCAACTTCCCCCTCCATCCTCCCTTCTTCCTCTCCTTGGTCCCTACTTCCCCTCCATCCTCCCTTCATCCCCTCCTTCCTCCCTACTTCCCCCTCCATCCTCCCTTCTTCCCCTCCTTCCTCCCAACTTCCCCCTCCATCCTCCCTACTTCCCCTCCAAGATCCCTACTTCCCCTTCTTCCTCGCAACTTCCCCTCCATCCTCCCTACTTCCCCTCCATCCTCCCTTCTTCCCCTCCATCCTCCCTAATTCCCTCCTAATTCCCCTCCTTCCACCCCTACTTCCCCTCCTTCCTCCCTTTCTCCCCTCTTTCCTTCCTACTTCCACCTCCATACTCCTTCTTCCCCACTCATTTCTCCCTACTTCCCCTCCACTCCTCCCTTCTTCCCTCCTTCCTCCTACATCCCCTCCATCCTCCCTTCTTCCCTCCTTCCTCCCTACTTCCCCTCCATACTCCCATCTTCCCCTCCTTCCTCCAAAATTCCGCCTCCACCTCCCCTACTTCCCTCCATCCTCCCTACTTCCCTCCTTCGTCCCAACTTTCACTCCATCCTCCCTACTTCCCCCTCCATCCTCCCTACTTCCAATCCATCCACCCCTACTTCCCTCTCCTTCCTCCCTTCTTCCCTCCATCCTCCCTTCTTCCCCTCCTTCCTCCCAACTTCTCCATCCATCCTCCCCTTTCACCTCCTTCCTCCCAACTTCCCCCTCCATCGCCCTTCTTCCCTTCCTTCCTCCCTTCTTTCCCTCCATCCTCCCTACTTCGCCCTCCATCCTCCCTACTTCCCCCTCTATCTTCCCCTCTTCCCTTCTTCCTCCCTACTTCCTTCTCCATACTGCCTACTTCCCACTCCACCGTCGTCATTTCACCTCCATCCTCCCTACTTCCCCTCCAACCTCCCTACTTCCCCTTCTTCCGCCAACTTCCCCTCCATCCTCTCCTACTTCCCCTCCTTCCTCCCTACTTCCCCTCCATCCTCCCTTCTTCCCCTCTTTCCTTCCTACTTCCACCTCCATACTCCCTTCTTCCCCTTCTCCTCCCAACTTCCCCTCAATCCTCCCTACTTCCCCTCCATCCTCCCTTCTTCCCCTCCTTCCTCCCCTACTTCCCCTTCCATCCTCCCTTCATCCGCTCCTTCCTCCTACTTCCCCCTCCATCCTCCCTTCTTCCCCTCCTTCCTCCCAACTTCCCCCTCCATCCTCCCTACTTCCCCTCCAACCTCCCTACTTCCCCTTCTTCCTCCCTACTTCCCCTCTATCCTCCCTACTTCCCCCTCCATCCACCCCTACTTCCCCTCCATCCTCCCTACTTCCCCTCAATCCTCCCTTCTTCCCCTCCATCCTCCCTACTTCCCCTCCATAACTCCCTTCTTCCCCTTCTTCCTCCCAACTTCCCCCTCCATCCTCCCTACTTCCACCTCCATACTCCGTACTTCACCCTCCATACTCCCTACTTCCCCTTCTTCCTCCTACATCCCCTCCATCCTCCCTTCTTCCCCTCCTTCCTCCCCTACTTCCCCTCCATACTCCCTTCTTCCCCTCCTTCCTCCCAACTTCCCCCTCCATCCTCCTACTTCCACCTCCATACTCCCTACGTTCCCCCCTCCATCCTCCCTTCTTCCCCTCCTTCCTCCCTGCATCCCCTCCATCCTTCCTTCTTCCCCTCCTTCCTCCCTACTTCCCCTCCATACTCCCTTCTTCCCTCCAACTTCCCCCTCCATCCTCCCTACTTCCCCTCCATCCTCCCTTCTTCCCCTCCGTTCCTCCCTACTTCCCCTCCATCATCCCTACTTCCCCTCCTTCGTCAGAACTTTCACTCCATCCTCCCCTACTTCCCCCCTCCATCCTCCCTACTTCCCCCTCCATCCACCCCTACTTCCACCTCCATCCTCCTACTTCCCCTCAATACTCCCTTCTTCCCCTCCTTCCTCCCAACTTCCCATCCATCCTCCCCATTTCACCCTCCTTCCTCCCAACTTCCCCCCTCCATCCTCCCTTCTTCCCTCCTTCCTCCCTACTTTCCCTCCATCCTCCCTACTTCCCCCTCTATCTTCCCTTCTTCCCTTCTTCCTGCCCACTTCTTCTCCATACTACCTACTTCCCCTCCACCCTCCTCATTCACCCTCCATCCTCCCTACTTCCCCTACAACCTTCCTACGTCCCCTCTTCCTCCCAACTTCCCCACCATCCTCCCTCCTTCCCCTCAATCCTCCCTTCTTCCCTTCCTTCCTCCCTACTTCCCCTCCATCCTCCCTTCTTCCCCTCCTTCCTTTCTATTTCCCCCTCCATACCCCCTTCTTCCCCTCCTTCCTCCCAACTTCCCCCTCCATCCTCCCTACTTCCCCTCCATACTCCCTACTTCCTCCTGCATCCTCCCTATTTTCCCCTCCATCCTCTCTACTTCCCCTCCATCCTCCCTACTTCCCCCTCCATACGTCCCTACTCCCTCCTTCGTCCCAACTTCCCATCCATCCTCCCCATTTCACCCTTCTTCCTCCCTACTTCCTTCTCCATACTACCTACTTCCCCCTCCACCCTCCTCATTTCACCCTCCATCCTCCCTACTTGCCCTACAACCTTCCTACGTCCCCTTCTTCCTCCCAACTTCCCCACCATCCTCCCTCCTTTCCCTCAATCCTCCCTTCTTCCCCTCCTTCGTCCCAACTTCCCATCCATCCTCCCCCATTTCCCCCTCCTTCCTCCCAACTTCCCCCTCCATCCTCCCTAATTCCAACTCCATCCTCCCTTCTTCCCCTCCTTTCTCCCTACTTCCCCTCCATCCTCCCTTCTTCCCCTCCTTCCTCGCTACTTCCCCTCCATACTCCCTTCTTCCCCTCCTTCCTCCCAACTTCCGCCTCCATCCTCCCTACTTCCCCTCCATCCTCCCTACTTCCCCTCCTTCGTCACAAATTTTCACTACATCCTCCCTACTTCCCCCCCCCCCCCCCATCCTCCCTACTTCCCCTCCATCCACCCCTACTTCCCCCTCCATCCTCCCTACTTCCCCTCCATCCTCCCTTCTTCCCCTCCTTCCTCCAAACTTCCCATCCATCCTCCCTATTTCACCCTCCTTCCTCCCAACTTCACCCTCCATCCCCCTTCTTCCCTTCCTTCCTCCCTACTTTCCCTCCATCCTCCCTACTTCGCCCTCCATCCTCCCTACTTCCCCCTCTATCTTCCCTTCTTCACCTTCTTCCTCCCTACTTCCTTCTCCATACTGCCTACTTCCCTCTCCACCCTCCTCATTTCACCCTCCATCTTCCCTACTTCCCCTGCAACCTCCCTACGTCCCCTTCTTCCTCCCAACTTCCCCTCCATCCTCCCTACTTCCCCTCCTTCCTCCCTACTTCCCCTCCATCCTCCCTTCTTCCCCTCTTTCCTTCCTACTTCATCCTCCCTACTTCCCCCTCCATCCTCCCTACTTCCCCTCCATCCTCCCTACTTCCCCCTCTATCTTCCCTTCTTCCCCTCCTTCCTCCCAACTTCCCCCTCCATCCTCCCTAATTCCAACTCCATACTCCCTACTTCCCCCTCCATCCTCCCCGTTTCACCCTCCATCCCCCCTTCTTCCCTTCCTTCCTCCCTACTTTCCCTCCATCCTCCCTACTTCCCCTCCATCCTCCCTACTTCCCCCTCTATCTTCCCTTCTTCCCCTCCTTCCTCCCAACTTCCCCCTCCATCCTCCCTAATTCCAACTCCATACTCCCTACTTCCCCCTCCATCCTCCCCGTTTCACCCTCCATCCCCCCTTCTTCCCTTCCTTCCTCCCTACTTTCCCTCCATCCTCCCTACTTCCCCTCCATCCTCCCTTCTTCCCCTCTTTCCTTCCTACTTCATCCTCCCTACTTCCCCCTCCATCCTCCCTACTTCCCCCTCTATCTTCCCTTCTTCACCTTCTTCAACTTCCCCTCCATCCTCCCTACTTCCCCTCCTTCCTCCCTACTTCCCCTCCATCCTCCCTTCTTCCCCTCTTTCCTTCCTACTTCCACCTCCATACTCCCTTCTTCCCTTCCTTCCTCCCTACTTTCCCTCCATCCTCCCTACTTCGCCCTCCATCCTCCCTACTTCCCCCTCTATCTTCCCTTCTTCACCTTCTTCCTCCCTACTTCCTTCTCCATACTGCCTACTTCCCTCTCCACCCTCCTCATTTCACCCTCCATCCTCCCTACTTCCCCTCCAACCTCCCTACGTCCCCTTCTTCCTCCCAACTTCCCCCTCCATCCTCTCTTCTTCCCTTCCTTCCTCCCTACTTTCTCCCTACTTCCCCTCCATCCTCCCTTCTCCCCCTCCTTTCTCCCTACTTCCCCCTCCACCCTCCTCATTTCACCCTCCATCCTCCCTACTTCCCCTCCATCCTCCCTTCTTCCCCTCCTTCCTTCCTACTTCCCCCTCCATACTCCCTTCTTCCCCTCCTTCCTCCCAACTTCCCACTCCATCCTCCCTTCTTCCTCTCCTTGCTCCCTACTTTCCCTCCATCCTCCCTTCTTCACCTCCTTTCTTCCTACTTCCCCCTCCATACTCCCTTCTTCCCCTCCTTCCTCCCAACTTCCCCCTCCATCCTCCCTACTTCCTACTCCATACTACCTTCTTACCCCTCCATCCTCCCCATTTCACCCTCCATCCTCCCTACTTCCCCCTTCATCCTCCCTACTTCCCCTCCATCCTCCCTACTTCCCCTCCTTCGTGCCAACTTCCCTCTCCATCCTCCCTTCTTCACCCCACTTCCTCCCTACTTCCCCTTCTTCCTCCCAACTTCCCCTCCATCCTCCCTACTTCCCCTCCATCCTCCCTTCTTCCCCTCCTTCCTCCCTACTTCCCCTCCATCCTCCCTTCTTCCCCTCCTTCCTCCCTACTTCCCCTCCATCCTCCCTTCATCCCCTCCTTCCTCCCTACTTCCTCCTCCATCCTCCCTTCTTCCCCTCCTTCCTCCCAACTTCCCCCTCCATCCTCCCTACTTCCCCTCCAACCTCCCTTCTTCCCCTTCTTCCTCGCAACTTCCCCTCCATCCTCCCTACTTCCCCTCCATCCTCCCTTCTTCCCCTCCATCCTCCCTACTTCCCCTCCTTCCTCCCTACTTCCCCTCCATCCTCCCTTCTTCCCCTCTTTCCTTCCTACTTCCACCTCCATACTCCCTTCTTCCCATCCTTCCTCCCGACTTCCCCCTCCATCCTCTCTACTTCCCCTCCATACTCCCTACTTCCTCCTGCATCCTCCCTATTTTCCCCTCCATCCTCCCTACTTCCCCCCTCCATACTCCCTACTTCCCGCTCCATCCTCCCTATTTTCCCCTCCATCCTCCCTACCTCCACCTCTATCCTCCCTATTTTCCCCTCCATCCTCCCTACCTCCACCTCTATCCTCCCTATTTCCCCCTTCATCCTCCCTACTTCCCCTCCATCCTCCCTACTTCCCCTCCTTCGTCCCAACTTCCCCCTCCATCCTCTCTTCTTCCCTTCCTTCCTCCCTACTTTCTCCCTACTTCCCCTCCATCCTCCCTTCTCCCCCTCCTTTCTCCCTACTTCCCCTCCATGCTCCCTTCTTCCCCTCCTTCCTCCCTACATCCCCTCCATCCTCCCTTCTTCCCCTCCTTCCTCCCTACTTTCCCTCCATCCTCCCTACTTCGCCCTCCATCCTCCCTACTTCCCCCTCTATCTTCCCTTCTTCCCCTTCTTCCTCCCTACTTCCTTCTCCATACTGCCTACTTCCCACTCCACCCTCCTCATTTCACCTCCATCCTCCCTACTTCCCCTCCAACCTCCCAACTTCCCCTTCTTCCTCCGAACTTCCCCTCCATCCGCCCTACTACCCTCCTTCCTCCCTACTTCCCCTCCATCCTCCCTTCTTCCCCTCTTTCCTTCCTACTTCCACCTCCATACTCCCTTCTTCCCCTCCTTCCTCCCGACTTCCCCCTCCATCCTCCCTACTTCCCCTCCATCCTCCCTTCTTCCCCTCCTTCCTTTCTATTTCCCCCTCCATACCCCCTTCTTCCCCTCCTTCCTCCCAACTTCCCCCTCCATCCTCCCTACTTCCCCCTCCATACTTCCTACTTCCTCCTGCATCCTCCCTATTTTCCCCTCCATCCTCTCTACTTCCCCTCCATCCTCCCTACTTCCCCCTCCATACTCCCTACTTCCCCTCCTTCGTCCCAACTTCCCATCCATCCTCCCCATTTCACCCTTCTTCCTCCCTACTTCCTTCTCCATACTACCTACTTCCCCATCCACCTCCTCATTTCACCCTCCATCCTCCCTACTTCCCCTCAATCCTCCCTTCTTCCCCTCCATCCTCCCTACTTCCCCTCCATACTCCCTTCTTTCCCCTCCATCCTCCCTACTTCCCCCCTCCTTCCTCCCTTCTTCCCCTCCTTCCTCCCTACATCCCCTCCATCCTCCCTTTCCCCTCCTTCCTCCTTACTTCCCCTCCATACTCCCTTCTTCCCCTCCTTCCTCCCAACTTCCCCTCCATCCTCCCTAATTCCAACTCCATACTCCCTACTTCCCCCTCCATCCTCCCCGTTTCACCTCCATCCTCCCTTCTTCCCCTCCTTCCTCCCTACATCCCCTCCATACTCCCTTCTTCCCCTCCTTCCTCCCAACTTCCCCCTCCATCCTCCCTAATTCCAACTCCATCCTCCCTTCTTCCCCTCCTTTCTCCCTACTTCCCCTCCATCCTCCCTTCTTCCCCTCCTTCCTCGCTACTTCCCTCCATACTCCCTTCTTCCCCTCCTTCCTCCCAACTTCCGCCTCCATCCTCCCTACTTCCCCTCCATCCTCCCTACTTCCCCTCCTTCGTCACAAATTTTCACTACATCCTCCCACTTCCCCCCCCCCCCCCCCCCCCATCCTCCCTACTTCCCCTCCATCCACCCCTACTTCCCCCTCCATCCTCCCTACTTCCCCTCCATCCTCCCTTCTTCCCTCCTTCCTCCAAACTTCCCATCCATCCTCCCTATTTCACCCTCCTTCCTCCCAACTTCACCCTCCATCCCCCTTCTTCCCTTCCTTCCTCCCTACTTTCCCTCCATCCTCCCTACTTCGCCCTCCATCCTCCCTACTTCCCCCTCTATCTTCCCTTCTTCACCTTCTTCCTCCCTACTTCCTTCTCCATACTGCCTACTTCCCTCTCCACCCTCCTCATTTCACCCTCCATCTTCCCTACTTCCCCTGCAACCTCCCTACGTCCCCTTCTTCCTCCCAACTTCCCTCCATCCTCCTACTTCCCCTCCTTCCTCCCTACTTCCCTCCATCCTCCCTTCTTCCCCCTACTTCCCCCTCCATCCTCCCTACTTCCCCTCCATCCTCCCTACTTCCCCCTCTATCTTCCCTTCTTCCCCTCCTTCCTCCCAACTTCCCCCTCCATCCTCCCTAATTCCAACTCCATACTCCCTACTTCCCCCTCTATCCTCCCCGTTTCACCCTCCATCCCCCCTTCTTCCCTTCCTTCCTCCCTACTTTCCCTCCATCCTCCCTACTTCCCCTCCATCCTCCCTACTTCCCCCTCTATCTTCCTTCTTCCCCTCCTTCCTCCCAACTTCCCCCTCCATCCTCCCTAATTCCAACTCCATACTCCCTACTTCCCCCTCCATCCTCCCCGTTTCACCCTCCATCCCCCCTTCTTCCCTTCCTTCCTCCCTACTTTCCCTCCATCCTCCCTACTTCCCCTCCATCCACCCTTCTTCCCCTCTTTCCTTCCTACTTCATCCTCCCTACTTCCCCCTCCATCCTCCCTACTTCCCCCTCTATCTTCCCTTCTTCACCTTCTTCAACTTCCCCTCCATCCTCCCTACTTCCCCTCCTTCCTCCCTACTTCCCCTCCATCCTCCCTTCTTCCCCTCTTTCCTTCCTACTTCCACCTCCATACTCCTTCTTCCCTTCCTTCCTCCCTACTTTCCCTCCATCCTCCCTACTTCGCCCTCCATCCTCCCTACTTCCCCTCTATCTTCCCTTCTTCACCTTCTTCCTCCCTACTTCCTTCTCCATACTGCCTACTTCCCTCTCCACCCTCCTCATTTCACCCTCCATCCTCCCTACTTCCCCTCCAACCTCCCTACGTCCCCTTCTTCCTCCCTACTTCCCCTCCATCCTCCCTTCTCCCCTCCTTTCTCCCTACTTCCCCCTCCACCCTCCTCATTTCACCCTCCATCCTCCCTACTTCCCCTCCATCCTCCCTTCTTCCCCTCCTTCCTTCCTACTTCCCCCCTCCATACTCCCTTCTTCCCCTCCTTCCTCCCAACTTCCCACTCCATCCTCCCTTCTCCTCTCCTTGCTCCCTACTTTCCCTCCATCCTCCCTTCTTCACCTCCTTTCTTCCTACTTCCCCTCCATACTCCCTTCTTCCCCTCCTTCCTCCCAACTTCCCCCTCCATCCTCCCTACTTCCTACTCCATACTACCTTCTTACCCCTCCATCCTCCCCATTTCACCCTCCATCCTCCCTACTTCCCCCTTCATCCTCCCTACTTCCCCTCCATCCTCCCTACTTCCCCTCCTTCGTGCCCAACTTCCCTCTCCATCCTCCCTTCTTCACCCCACTTCCTCCCTACTTCCCCTTCTTCCTCCCAACTTCCCCTCCATCCTCCCTACTTCCCCTCCATCCTCCCTTCTTCCCCTCCTTCCTCCCTACTTCCCCTCCATCCTCCCTTCTTCCCCTCCTTCCTCCCTACTTCCCCTCCATCCTCCCTTCATCCCCTCCTTCCTCCCTACTTCCTCCTCCATCCTCCCTTCTTCCCCTCCTTCCTCCCAACTTCCCCCTCCATCCTCCCTACTTCCCCTCCAACCTCCCTTCTTCCCCTTCTTCCTCGCAACTTCCCCTCCATCCTCCCTACTTCCCCTCCATCCTCCCTTCTTCCCCTCCATCCTCCCTACTTCCCCTCCTTCCTCCCTGCTTCCCCTCCATCCTCCCTTCTTCCCTCTTTCCTTCCTACTTCCACCTCCATACTCCCTTCTTCACATCCTTCCTCCCGACTTCCCCCTCCATCCTCTCTACTTCCCCTCCATACTCCCTACTTCCCTCCTGCATCCTCCCTATTTTCCCCTCCATCCTCCCTACTTCCCCCCTCCATACTCCCTACTTCCCGCTCCATCCTCCCTATTTTCCCCTCCATCCTCCCTACCTCCACCTCTATCCTCCCTATTTTCCCCTCCATCCTCCCTACCTCCACCTCTATCCTCCCTATTTCCCCCTTCATCCTCCCTACTTCCCCTCCATCCTCCCTACTTCCCCTCCTTCGTCCCAACTTCCCCCTCCATCCTCTCTTCTTCCCTTCCTTCCTCCCTACTTTCTCCCTACTTCCCCTCCATCCTCCCTTCTACCCCTCCTTTCTCCCTACTTCCCCTCCATGCTCCCTT
Source organism: Haliotis rufescens (assembly GCF_023055435.1). Classification (NCBI taxonomy): domain Eukaryota; kingdom Metazoa; phylum Mollusca; class Gastropoda; order Lepetellida; family Haliotidae; genus Haliotis; species Haliotis rufescens. The sequence continues at coordinate 18,230 of NW_025964066.1, forward strand.
CTTCCCCTCCTTCCTCCCTACATCCCCTCCATCCTCCCTTCTTCCCCTCCTTCCTCCCTACTTCCCCTCCATACTCCCTTCTTCCCCTCCTTCCTCCAAAATTCCGCCTCCATCCTCCTACTTCCCCTCCATCCTCCCTACTTCCCCTCCATACTTCCTTCTTCCACTCCATCCTCCTACTTCCCCCTCCTTCCTCCCTTCTTCCCCTCCTTCCTCCCTACATCCCCTCAATCCTCCCTTTTTCCCCTCCTTCCTCCTTACTTCCCCTCCATACTCCCTTCTTCCCCTCCTTCCTCCCAACTTCCCCCACCATCCTCCCTAATTCCAACTCCATACTCCCTACTTCCCCCTCCATCCTCCCCGTTTCACCTTCCATCCTCCCTTCTTCCCCTCCTTCCTCCCTACATCCCCTCCATCCTCCCTTTTCCCCCTCCTTCCTCCTTACTTCCCCTCCATACTCCCTTCTTCCCCTCCTTCCTCCCAACTTCCCCCTCCATCCTCCCTAATTCCAACTCCATCCTCCCTTCTTCCCCTCCTTTCTCCCTACTTCCCCTCCATCCTCCCTTCTTCCCCTCCTTCCTCGCTACTTCCCCTCCATACTCCCTTCTTCCCCTCCTTCCTCCCAACTTCCGCCTCCATCCTCCCTACTTCCCCTCCATCCTCCCTACTTCCCCTCCTTCGTCACAAATTTTCACTACATCCTCCCTACTTCCCCCCCCCCCCCATCCTCCCTACTTCCCCTCCATCCACCCCTACTTCCCCTCCATCCTCCCTACTTCACCTCCATCCTCCCTTCTTCCCCTCCTTCCTCCAAACTTCCCATCCATCCTCCCTATTTCACCCTCCTTCCTCCCAACTTCCCCCTCCATCCCCCTTCTTCCCTTCCTTCCTCCCTACTTTCCCTCCATCCTCCCTACTTCGCCCTCCATCCTCCCTACTTCCCCCTCTATCTTCCCTTCTTCACCTTCTTCCTCCCTACTTCCTTCTCCATACTGCCTACTTCCCTCTCCACCCTCCTCATTTCACCCTCCATCTTCCCTACTTCCCCTGCAACATCCCTACGTCCCCTTCTTCCTCCCAACTTCCCCTCCATCCTCCCTACTTCCCCTCCTTCCTCCCTACTTCCCCTCCATCCTCCCTTCTTCCCCTCTTTCCTTCCTACTTCCACCTCCATACTCCCTTCTTCCCTTCCTTCCTCCCTACTTTCCCTCCATCCTCCCTACTTCGCCCTCCATCCTCCCTACTTCCCCCTCTATCTTCCCTTCTTCACCTTCTTCCTCCCGACTTCCTTCTCCATACTGCCTTCTTCCCTCTCCACCCTCCTCATTTCACCCCTCCATCCTCCCTACTTCCCCTCCATCCTCCCTACTTCCCCTCCAACCTCCCTACGTCCCCTTCTTCCTCCCTACTTCCCCCCTCCATACTCCCTACTTCCCGCTCCATCATCCCTATTTTCCCCTCCATCCTCCCTACCTCCACCTCTATCCTCCCTATTTCCCCCTTCATCCTCCCTACTTCCCCTCCTTCGTCCCAACTTCCCCCTCCATCCTCTCTTCTTCCCTTCCTTCCTCCCTACTTTCTCCCTACTTCCCCTCCATCCTCCCTTCTCCCCCTCCTTTCTCCCTACTTCCCCCTCCACCCTCCTCATTTCACCCTCCATCCTCCCTACTTCCCCTCCATCCTCCCTTCTTCCCCTCCTTCCTTCCTACTTCCCCCTCCATACTCACTTCTTCCCCTCCTTCCTCCCAACTTCCCCCTCCATCCCTCCCTTCTTCCTCTCCTTGCTCCCTACTTCCCCTCCATCCTCCCTTCTTCACCTCCTTCCTCCCTACTTCCCCCTCCATACTCCCTTCTTCCCCTCCTTCCTCCCAACTTCCCCCTCCATCCTCCCTACTTCCTACTCCATACTCCCTTCTTACCCCTCCATCCTCCCCATTTCACCCTCCATCCTCCCTACTTCCCCCTTCATCCTCCCTACTTCCCCTCCATCCTCCCTACTTCCCCTCCTTCGTGCCAACTTCCCTCTCCATCCTCCCTTCTTCACCCCACTTCCTCCCTACTTCCCCTTCTTCCTCCCAACTTCCCCTCCATCCTCCCTACTTCCCCTCCATCCTCCCTTCTTCCCCTCCTTCTTCCCTACTTCCCCTCCATCCTCCCTTCTTCCCCTCCTTCCTCCCTACTTCCCCTCCATCCTCCCTTCATCCCCTCCTTCCTCCCTACTTCCCCCTCCATCCTCCTTCTTCCCCTCCTTCCTCCCAACTTCCCCCTCCATCCTCCCTACTTCCCCTCCAACCTCCCTACTTCCCCTTCTTCCTCGCAACTTCCCCTCCATCCTCCCTACTTCCCCTCCATCCTCCCTTCTTCCCCTCCATCCTCCCGACTTCCCCCTCCATCCTCTCTACTTCCCCTCCATACTCCCTACTTCCTCCTGCATCCTCCCTATTTTCCCCTCCATCCTCCCTACTTCCCCCCTCCATACTCCCTACTTCCCGCTCCATCCTCCCTATTTTCCCCTCCATCCTCCCTACCTCCACCTCTATCCTCCCTATTTTCCCCTCCATCCTCCCTACCTCCACCTCTATCCTCCCTATTTCCCCCTTCATCCTCCCTACTTCCCCTCCATCCTCCCTACTTCCCCTCCTTCGTCCCAACTTCCCCCTCCATCCTCTCTTCTTCCCTTCCTTCCTCCCTACTTTCTCCCTACTTCCCCTCCATCCTCCCTTCTCCCCCTCCTTTCTCCCTACTTCCCCTCCATGCTCCCTTCTTCCCCTCCTTCCTCCCTACATCCCCTCCATCCTCCCTTCTTCCCCTCCTTCCTCCCTACTTCCCCTCCATACTCCCTTCTTCCCCTCCTTCCTCCAAAATTCCGCCTCCATCCTCCCTACTTCCCCTCCATCCTCCCTACTTCCCCTCCTTCGTCCCAACTTTTCACTACATCCTCCCTACTTCCCCCTCCATCCTCCCTACTTCCACTCCATCCATCCCTACTTCCCCCTCCATCCTCCCTTCTTCCCCTCCATCCTCCCTTCTTCCCCTCCTTCCTCCCAACTTCCCATCCATCCTCCCCATTTCACCCTCCTTCCTCCCAACTTCCCCCTCCATCGCCCTTCTTCCCTTCCTTCCTCCCTACTTTCCCTCCATCCTCCCTACTTCGCCCTCCATCCTCCCTACTTCCCCCTCTATCTTCCCTTCTTCCCCTTCTTCCTCCCTACTTCCTTCTCCATACTGCCTACTTCCCACTCCACCCTCCTCATTTCACCCTCCATCCTCCCTACTTCCCCTCCAACCTCCCTACTTCCCCTTCTTCCTCCCAACTTCCCCTCCATCCTCCCTACTTCCCCTCCTTCCTCCCTACTTCCCCTCCATCCTCCCTTCTTCCCCTCCTTCCTCCCGACTTCCCCCTCCATCCTCCCTACTTCCCCTCCATACTCCCTACTTCCTCCTGCATCCTCCCTATTTTCCCCTCCATCCTCCCTACTTCCCCCCTTCATCCTCCCTACTTCCCCTCCATCCTCCCTACTTCCCCTCCTTCGTGCTTACTTCCCTCTCCATCCTCCCTTCTTCCTTTCCTTCCTCCCTACTTTCCATCCATCCTCCCTACTTCCCCCTCTATCTTCCCTTCTTCGCCTTCTTCCTCCCTACTTTCTTCTCCATACTACCTACTTCCCCCTCCACCCTCCTCATTTCACCCTCCATCCTCCCTACTTCCCCTCCATCCTCCCTTCTTCCCCTCCTTCCTTCCTACTTCCCCCTCCATACTCCCTTCTTCCCCTCCTTCCTCCCAACTTCCCCCTCCATCCTCCCTTCTTCCTCTTCTTGCTCCCTACTTCCCCTCCATCCTCCCTTCTTCACCTCCTTCCTCCCTACTTCCCCCTCCATACTCCCTTCTTCCCCTCCTTCCTCCCAACTTCCCCCTCCATCCTCCCTTCTTCCCCTCCATCCTCCCTACTTCGCCTCCTTCCTCCCTACTACCCCTCCATCCTCCCTTCTTCCCCTCTTTCCTTCCTACTTCCACCTCCATACTCCCTTCTTCCCCTCCTTCCTCCCCATTTCACCCTCCATCCTCCCTACTTCCCCCTTCATCCTCCCTACTTCCCCTCCATCCTCCCTACTTCCCCCTCCTTCGTGCCAACTTCCCTCTCCATCCTCCCTTCTTCACCCCACTTCCTCCCTACTTCCCCTTCTTCCTCCCAACTTCCCCTCCATCCTCCCTACTTCCCCTCCATCCTCCCTTCTTCCCCTCCTTCCTCCCTACTTCCCCTCCATCCTCCCTTCTTCCCCTCCTTCCTCCCTACTTCCCCTCCATCCTCCCTTCATCCCCTCCTTCCTCCCTACTTCCCCCTCCATCCTCCCTTCTTCTCCTCCTTCCTCCCAACTTCCCCCTCCATCCTCCCTACTTCCCCTCCAACCTCCCTACTTCCCCTTCTTCCTCGCAACTTCCCCTCCATCCTCCCTACTTCCCCTCCATCCTCACTTCTTCCCCTCCATCCTCCCTACTTCGCCTCCTTCCTCCCTACTTCCCCTCCATCCTCCCTTCTTCCCCTCTTTCCTTCCTACTTCCACCTCCATACTCCCTTCTTCCCCTCCTTCCTCCCGACTTCCCCCTCCATCCTCTCTACTTCCCCTCCATACTCCCTACTTCCTGCTGCATCCTCCCTATTTTCCCCTCCATCCTCCCTACTTCCCCCCTCCATACTCCCTACTTCCCGCTCCATCCTCCCTATTTTCCCCTCCATCCTCCCTACCTCCACCTCTATCCTCCCTATTTCCCCCTTCATCCTCCCTACTTCCCCTCCATCCTCCCTACTTCCACTCCTTCGTCCCAACTTCCCCCTCCATCCTCTCTTCTTCCCTTCCTTCCTCCCTACTTTCTCCCTACTTCCCCTCCATCCTCCCTTCTTCCCCTCCTTTCTCCCTACTTCCCCTCCATCCTCCCTTCTTCCCCTCCTTCCTCCCTACATCCCCTCCATCCTCCCTTCTTCCCCTCCTTCCTCCCTACTTCCCCTCCATACTCCCTTCTTCCCCTCCTTCCTCCAAAATTCCGCCTCCATCCTCCCTACTTCCCCTCCATCCTCCCTACTTCCCCTCCTTCGTCCCAACTTTTCACTCCATCCTCCCTACTTCCCCCTCCATCCTCCCTACTTCCACCCCATCCACCCCTACTTCCCCCTCCATCCTCCCTTCTTCCCCTCCATCCTCCCTTCTTCCCCTCCTTCCTCCCAACTTCCCATCCATCCTCCCCATTTCACCATCCTTCCTCCCAACTTCCCCCTCCATCGCCCTTCTTCCCTTCCTTCCTCCCTACTTCCCCTCCATCCACCCCTACTTCCCCCTCCATCCTCCCTACTTCACCTCCATCCTCCCTTCTTCCCCTCCTTCCTCCAAACTTCCCATCCATCCTCCCTATTTCACCCTCCTTCCTCCCAACTTCCCCCTCCATCCCCCTTCTTCCCTTCCTTCCTCCCTACTTTCCCTCCATCCTCCCTACTTCGCCCTCCATCCTCCCTACTTCCCCCTCTATCTTCCCTTCTTCACCTTCTTCCTCCCTACTTCCTTCTCCATACTGCCTACTTCCCTCTCCACCCTCCTCATTTCACCCTCCATCTTCCCTACTTCCCCTGCAACATCCCTACGTCCCCTTCTTCCTCCCAACTTCCCCTCCATCCTCCCTACTTCCCCTCCTTCCTCCCTACTTCCCCTCCATCCTCCCTTCTTCCCCTCTTTCCTTCCTACTTCCATCTCCATACTCCCTTCTTCCCTTCCTTCCTCCCTACTTTCCCTCCATCCTCCCTACTTCGCCCTCCATCCTCCCTACTTCCCCCTCTATCTTCCCTTCTTCACCTTCTTCCTCCGACTTCCTTCTCCATACTGCCTACTTCCCTCTCCACCCTCCTCATTTCAACCTCCCATCCTCCCTACTTCCCCTCCATCCTCCCTACTTCCCCTCCAACCTCCCTACGTCCCCTTCTTCCTCCCAACTTCCCCTCCATCCTCCCTACTTCCCCTCCTTCCTCCCTACTTCCCCTCCATCCTCCCTTCTACCCCTCTTTCCTTCCTACTTCCACCTCCATACTCCCTTCTTCCCCTCCTTCCTCCCGACTTCCCCCTCCATCCTCTCTACTTCCCCTCCATACTCCCTACTTCCTCCTGCATCCTCCCTATTTTCCCCTCCATCCTCCCTACTTCCCCCCTCCATACTCCCTACTTCCCGCTCCATCCTCCCTATTTTCCCCTCCATCCTCCCTACCTCCACCTCTATCCTACCTATTTCCCCCTTCATCCTCCCTACTTCCCCTCCATCCTCCCTACTTCCCCTCCTTCGTCCCAACTTCCCCCTCCATCCTCTCTTCTTCCCTTCCTTCCTCCCTACTTTCTCCCTACTTCCCTCCATCCTCCCTTCTCCCCCTCCTTTCTCCCTACTTCCCCCTCCACCCTCCTCATTTCACACTCCATCCTCCCTACTTCCCCTCCATCCTCCTTCTTCCCCTCCTTCCTTCCTACTTCCCCCTCCATATTCCCTTCTTCCCCTCCTTCCTCCCAACTTCCCCCTCCATCCTCCCTTCTTCCTCTCCTTGCTCCCTACTTCCCCTCCATCCTCCCTTCTTCACCTCCTTCCTCCCTACTTCCCCCTCCATACTCCCTTCTTCCCCTCCTTCCTCCCAACTTCCCCCTCCATCCTCCCTACTTCCTACTCCATACTCCCTTCTTACCCCTCCATCCTCCCCATTTCACCCTCCATCCTCCCTACTTCCCCCTTCATCCTCCCTACTTCCCCTCCATCCTCCCTACTTCCCCTCCTTCGTGCCAACTTTCCTCTCCATCCTCCCTTCTTCACCCCACTTCCTCCCTACTTCCCCTTCTTCCTCCCAACTTCCCCTCCATCCTCCCTACTTCCCCTCCATCCTCCCTTCTTCCCCTCCTTCCTCCCTACTTCCCCTCCATCCTCCCTTCTTCCCCTCCTTCCTCCCTACTTCCCCTCCATCCTCCCTTCATCCCCTCCTTCCTCCCTACTTCCCCCTCCATCCTCCCTTCTTCCCCTCCTTCCTCCCAACTTCCCCCTCCATCCTCACTACTTCCCCTCCATACTCCCTACTTCCTCCTGCATCCTCCCTATTTTCCCCTCCATCCTCCCTACTTCCCCCCTCCATACTCCCTACTTCCCTCTCCATCCTCCCTATTTCCCCTCCATCCTCCCTACCTCCACCTCTATCCTCCCTATTTTCCCCTCCATCCTCCCTACCTCCACCTCTATCCTCCCTATTTCCCCCTTCATCCTCCCCTACTTCCCCTCCATCCTCCCTACTTCCCCTCCTTCGTCCCAACTTCCCCCTCCATCCTCTCTTCTTCCCTTCCTTCCTCCCTACTTTCTCCCTACTTTCCCTCCATCCTCCCTTCTCCCCCTCCTTTCTCCCTACTTCCCCTCCATGCTCCCTTCTTCCCCTCCTTCCTCCCTACATCCCCTCCATCCTCCCTTCTTCCCCTCCTTCCTCCCTACTTCCCCTCCATACTCCCTTCTTCCCCTCCTTCCTCCAAATTCCGCCTCCATCCTCCCTACTTCCCCTCCATCCTCCCTACTTCCCCTCCTTCGTCCCAACTTTTCACTACATCCTCCCTACTTCCCCCTCCATCCTCCCTACTTCCACTCCATCCATCCCTACTTCCCCCTCCATCCTCCCTTCTTCCCCTCCATCCTCCCTTCTTCCCCTCCTTCCTCCCAACTTCCCATCCATCCTCCCCATTTCACCCTCCTTCCTCCCAACTTCCCCCTCCATCGCCCTTCTTCCCTTCCTTCCTCCCTACTTTCCCTCCATCCTCCCTACTTCGCCCTCCATCCTCCCTTCTTCCCCCTCTATCTTCCCTTCTTCCCCTTCTTCCTCCCTACTTCCTTCTCCATACTGCCTACTTCCCACTCCACCCTCCTCATTTCACCCTCCATCCTCCCTACTTCCCCTCCAACCTCCCTACTTCCCCTTCTTCCTCCCAACTTCCCCTCCATCCTCCCTACTTCCCCTCCTTCCTCCCTACTTCCCCTCCATCCTCCCTTCTTCCCCTCTTTCCTTCCCACTTCCACCTCCATACTCCCTTCTTCCCCTCCTTCCTCCCGACTTCCCCCTCCATCCTCCCTACCTCCCCTCCATACTCCCTACTTCCTCCTGCATCCTCCCTATTTTCCCCTCCATCCTCCTACTTCCCCCTTCATCCTCCCTACTTCCCCTCCATCCTCCCTACTTCCCCTCCTTCGTGCCAACTTCCCTCTCCATCCTCCCTTCTTCCTTTCCTTCCTCCCTACTTTCCATCCACCTCCCTACTTCCCCCTCTATCTTCCCTTCTTCGCCTTCTTCCTCCCTACTTTCTTCTCCATACTACCTACTTCCCCCTCCACCCTCCTCATTTCACCCTCCATCCTCCCTACTTCCCCTCCAACCTCCCTACGTCCCCTTCTTCCTCCCAACTTCCCCCTCCATCCTCTCTTCTTCCCTTCCTTCCTCCCTACTTTCTCCCTACTTCCCCTCCATCCTCCCTTCTCCCCCTCCTTTCTCCCTACTTCCCCCTCCACCCTCCTCATTTCACCCTCCATCCTCCCTACTTCCCCTCCATCCTCCCTTCTTCCCCTCCTTCCTTCCTACTTCCCCCTCCATACTCCCTTCTTCCCCTCCTTCCTCCCAACTTCCCACTCCATCCTCCCTTCTTCCTCTCCTTGCTCCCTACTTTCCCTCCATCCTCCCTTCTTCACCTCCTTTCTTCCTACTCCCCCTCCATACTCCCTTCTTCCCCTCCTTCCTCCCAACTTCCCCCTCCATCCTCCCTACTTCCTACTCCATACTCCTTCTTACCCCTCTATCCTCCCCATTTCACCCTCCATCCTCCCTACTTCCCCCTTCATCCTCCCTACTTCCCCTCCATCCTCCCTACTTCCCTCCTTCGTGCCAACTTCCCTCTCCATCCTCCCTTCTTCACCCCACTTCCTCCCTACTTCCCCTTCTTCCTCCCAACTTCCCCTCCATCCTCCCTACTTCCCCTCCATCCTCCCTTCTTCCCCTCCTCCTCCCTACTTCCCCTCCATCCTCCCTTCTTCCCCTCCTTCCTCCCTACTTCCCCTCCATCCTCCCTTCATCCCCTCCTTCCTCCCTACTTCCTCCTCCATCCTCCCTTCTTCCCCTCCTTCCTCCCAACTTCCCCCTCCATCCTCCCTACTTCCCCTCCAACCTCCCTTCTTCCCCTTCTTCCTCGCAACTTCCCCTCCATCCTCCCTACTTCCCCTCCATCCTCCCTTCTTCCCCTCCATCCTCCCTACTTCCCCTCCTTCCTCCCTACTTCCCCTCCATCCTCCCTTCTTCCCCTCTTTCCTTCCTACTTCCACCTCCATACTCCCTTCTTCCCATCCTTCCTCCCGACTTCCCCCTCCATCCTCTCTACTTCCCCTCCATACTCCCTACTTCCTCCTGCATCCTCCCTATTTTCCCCTCCATCCTCCCTACTTCCCCCCTCCATACTCCCTACTTCCCGCTCCATCCTCCCTATTTTCCCCTCCATCCTCCCTACCTCCACCTCTATCCTCCCTATTTTCCCCTCCATCCTCCCTACCTCCACCTCTATCCTCCCTATTTCCCCCTTCATCCTCCCTACTTCCCCTCCATCCTCCCTACTTCCCCTCCTTCGTCCCAACTTCCCCCTCCATCCTCTCTTCTTCCCTTCCTTCCTCCCTACTTTCTCCCTACTTCCCCTCCATCCTCCCCTTCTCCCCCTCCTTTCTCCCTACTTCCCCTCCATCCTCCCTTCTTCCCCTCCTCTTTCCTCCCTACATCCCCTCCATCCTCCCTTCTTCCCCTCCTTCCTCCCTACTTCCCCTCCATACTCCCTTCTTCCCCTCCTTCCTCCAAAATTCCGCCTCCATCCTCCCTACTTCCCCTCCATCCTCCCTACTTCCCCTCCATACTTCCTTCTTCCACTCCATCCTCCCTACTTCCCCCTCCTTCCTCCCTTCTTCCCCTCCTTCCTCCCTACATCCCCTCAATCCTCCCTTTTTCCCCTCCTTCCTCCTTACTTCCCCTCCATACTCCCTTCTTCCCCTCCTTCCTCCCAACTTCCCCCTCCATCCTCCCTAATTCCAACTCCATACTCCCTACGTCCCCCTCCATCCTCCCCGTTTCACCCTCCATCCTCCCTTCTTCCCCTCCTTCCTCCCTACATCCCCTCCATCCTCCCTTTTCCCCTCCTTCCTCCTTACTTCCCCTCCATACTCCCTTCTTCCCCTCCTTCCTCCCAACTTCCCCCTCCATCCTCCCTAATTCCAACTCCATCCTCCCTTCTTCCCCTCCTTTCTCCTACTTCCCCTCCATCCTCCCTTCTTCCCCTCCTTCCTCGCTACTTCCCCTCCATACTCCCTTCTTCCCCTCCTTCCTCCCAACTTCCGCCTCCATCCTCCCTACTTCCCCTCCATCCTCCCTACTTCCCCTCCTTCGTCACAAATTTTTACTACATCCTCCCTACTTCCCCCCCCCCCCCCCCCCCCCCCATCCTCCCTACTTCCCCTCCATCCACCCCTACTTCCCCCTCCATCCTCCCTACTTCACCTCCATCCTCCCTTCTTCCCCTCCTTCCTCCAAACTTCCCATCCATCCTCCCTATTTCACCCTCCTTCCTCCCAACTTCCCCCTCCATCCCCCTTCTTCCCTTCCTTCCTCCCTACTTTCCCTCCATCCTCCCTACTTCGCCCTCCATCCTCCCTACTTCCCCCTCTATCTTCCCTTCTTCACCTTCTTCCTCCCTACTTCCTTCTCCATACTGTCTACTTCCCTCTCCACCCTCCTCATTTCACCCTCCATCTTCCCTACTTCCCCTGCAACATCCCTACGTCCCCTTCTTCCTCCCTACTTCCCCTCCATCCTCCCTACTTCCCCTCCTTCCTCCCTACTTCCCCTCCATCCTCCCTTCTTCCCCTCTTTCCTTCCTACTTCCACCTCCATACTCCCTTCTTCCCTTCCTTCCTCCCTACTTTCCCTCCATCCTCCCTACTTCGCCCTCCATCCTCCCTACTTCCCCCTCTATCTTCCCTTCTTCACCTTCTTCCTCCCGGCTTCCTTCTCCATACTGCCTACTTCCCTCTCCACCCTCCTCATTTCACCCTCCATCCTCCCTACTTCCCCTCCATCCTCCCTACTTCCCCTCCAACCTCCCTACGTCCCCTTCTTCCTCCCAACTTCCCCTCCATCCTCCTACTTCCCCTCCTTCCTCCCTACTTCCCCTCCATCCTCCCTTCTACCCCTCTTTCCTTCCTACTTCCCACCTCCATACTCCCTTCTTCCCCTCCTTCCTCCCGACTTCCCCCTCCATCCTCTCTACTTCCCCTCCATACTCCCTACTTCCTCCTGCATCCTCCCTATTTTCCCCTTCATCCTCCCTACTTCCCCCCTCCATACTCCCTACTTCCCGCTCCATCCTCCCTATTTTCCCCTCCATCCTCCCTACCTCCACCTCTATCCTCCCTATTTCCCCCTTCATCCTCCCTACTTCCCCTCCTTCGTCCCAACTTCCCCCTCCATCCTCTCTTCTTCCCTTCCTTCCTCCCTACTTTTTCCCTACTTCCCCTCCATCCTCCCTTCTCCCCCTCCTTTCTCCCTACTTCCCCCTCCACCCTCCTCATTTCACCCTCCATCCTCCCTACTTCCCCTCCATCCTCCCTTCTTCCCCTCCTTCCTTCCTACTTCCCCCTCCATACTCCCTTCTTCCCCTCCTTCCTCCCAACTTCCCCCTCCATCCTCCCTTCTTCCTCTCCTTGCTCCCTACTTCCCCTCCATCCTCCCTTCTTCACCTCCTTCCTCCCTACTTCCCCCTCCATACTCCCTTCTTCCCCTCCTTCCTCCCAACTTCCCCCTCCATCCTCCCTACTTCCTACTCCATACTCCCTTCTTACCCCTCCATCCTCCCCATTTCACCCTCCATCCTCCCTACTTCCCCCTTCATCCTCCCTACTTCCCCTCCATCCTCCCTACTTCCCCTCCTTCGTGCCAACTTCCCTCTCCATCCTCCCTTCTTCACCCCACTTCCTCCCTACTTCCCCTTCTTCCTCCCAACTTCCCCTCCATCCTCCCTACTTCCCCTCCATCCTCCCTTCTTCCCCTCCTTCCTCCCTACTTCCCCTCCATCCTCCCTTCTTCCCCTCCTTCCTCCCTACTTCCCCTCCATCCTCCCTTCATCCCCTCCTTCCTCCCTACTTCCCCCTCCATCCTCCCTTCTTCCCCTCCTTCCTCCCAACTTCCCCCTCCATCCTCCCTACTTCCCCTCCAACCTCCCTACTTCCCCTTCTTCCTCGCAACTTCCCCTCCATCCTCCCTACTTCCCCTCCATCCTCCCTTCTTTCCCTCCATCCTCCCTACTTCCCCTCCTTCCTCCCTACTTCCCCTCCATCCTCCCTTCTTCCCCTCTTTCCTTCCTACTTCCACCTCCATACTCCCTTCTTCCCCTCCTTCCTCCGACTTCCCCCTCCATCCTCTCTACTTCCCCTCCATACTCCCTACTTCCTCCTGCATCCTCCCTATTTTCCCCTCCATCCTCCCTACTTCCCCCCTCCATACTCCCTACTTCCCGCTCCATCCTCCCTATTTTCCCATCCATCCTCCCTACCTCCACCTCTATCCTCCCTATTTTCCCCTCCATCCTCCCTACCTCCACCTCTATCCTCCCTATTTCCCCCTTCATCCTCCCTACTTCCCCTCCATCCTCCCTACTTCCCCTCCTTCGTCCCAACTTCCCCCTCCATCCTCTCTTCTTCCCTTCCTTCCTCCCTACTTTCTCCCTACTTCCCCTCCATCCTCCCTTCTCCCCCTCCTTTCTCCCTACTTCCCCTCCATGCTCCCTTCTTCCCCTCCTTCCTCCCTACATCCCCTCCATCCTCCCTTCTTCCCCTCCTTCCTCCCTACTTCCCCTCCATACTCCCTTCTTCCCCTCCTTCCTCCAAAATTCCGCCTCCATCCTCCCTACTTCCCCTCCATCCTCCCTACTTCCCCTCCTTCGTCCCAACTTTTCACTACATCCTCCCTACTTCCCCCTCCATCCTCCCTACTTCCACTCCATCCATCCCTACTTCCCCTCCATCCTCCCTTCTTCCCCTCCATCCTCCTTCTTCCCCTCCTTCCTCCCAACTTCCCATCCATCCTCCCCATTTCACCCTCCTTCCTCCCAACTTCCCCCTCCATCGCCCTTCTTCCCTTCCATCCTCCCTACTTTCCCTCCATCCTCCCTACTTCGCCCTCCATCCTCCCTACTTCCCCCCTCTATCTTCCCTTCTTCCCCTTCTTCCTCCCTACTTCCTTCTCCATACTGCCTACTTCCCACTCCACCCTCCTCATTTCACCCTCCATCCTCCCTACTTCCCCTCCAACCTCCCTACTTCCCCTTCTTCCTCCCAACTTCCCCTCCATCCTCCCTACTTCCCCTCCTTCCTCCCTACTTCCCCTCCATCCTCCCTTCTTCCCCTCTTTCCTTCCCACTTCCACCTCCATACTCCCTTCTTCCCCTCCTTCCTCCCGACTTCCCCCTCCATCCTCCCTACTTCCCCTCCATACTCCCTACTTCCTCCTGCATCCTCCCTATTTTCCCCTCCATCCTCCCTACTTCCCCTTCATCCTCCCTACTTCCCCTCCATCCTCCCTACTTCCCCTCCTTCGTGCCAACTTCCCTCTCCGTCCTCCCTTCTTCCTTTCCTTCCTCCCTACTTTCCATCCATCCTCCCTACTTCCCCCTCTATCTTCCCTTCTTCGCCTTCTTCCTCCTACTTTCTTCTCCATACCACCTACTTCCCCCTCCACCCTCCTCATTTCACCCTCCATCCTCCCTACTTCCCCTCCATCCTCCCTTCTTCCCTCCTTCCTTCCTACTTCCCCCTCCATACTCCCTTCTTCCCCTCCTTCCTCCCAACTTCCCCCTCCATCCTCCCTTCTTCCTCTCCTTGCTCCCTACTTCCCCTCCATCCTCCCTTCTTCACCTCCTTCCTCCCTACTTCCCCCTCCATACTCCCTTCTTCCCCTCCTTCCTCCCAACTTCCCCCTCCATCCTCCCTACTTCCTACTCCATACTCCCTTCTTACCCCTCCATCCTCCCCATTTCACCCTCCATCCTCCCTACTTCCCCCTTCATCCTCCCTACTTCCCCTCCATCCTCCCTACTTCCCCTCCATCCTCCCTTCTTGCCCTCCTTCCTCCCTACTTCCCCTCCATCCTCCCTTCTTCCCCTCCTTCCTCCCTACTTCCCCTCCATCCTCCCTTCATCCCCTCCTTCCTCCCTACTTCCCCCTCCATCCTCCCTTCTTCCCCTCCTTCCTCCCAACTTCCCCCTCCATCCTCCCTACTTCCCCTCCAACCTCCCTACTTCCCCTTCTTCCTCGCAACTTCCCCTCCATCCTCCCTACTTCCCCTCCATCCTCCCTTCTTCCCCTCCATCCTCCCTACTTCCCCTCCTTCCTCCCTACTTCCCCTCCATCCTCCCTTCTTCCCCTCTTTCCTTCCTACTTCCACCTCCATACTCCCTTCTTCCCCTCCTTCCTCCCGACTTCCCCCTCCATCCTCTCTACTTCCCCTCCATACTCCCTACTTCCTCCTGCATCCTCCCTATTTTCCCCTCCATCCTCCCTACTTCCCCCCTCCATACTCCCTACTTCCCGCTCCATCCTCCCTATTTTCCCCTCCATCCTCCCTACCTCCACCTCTATCCTCCCTATTTTCCCTACATCCTCCCTACCTCCACCTCTATCCTCCCTATTTCCCCCTTCATCCTCCCTACTTCCCCTCCATCCTCCCTACTTCCCCTCCTTCGTCCCAACTTTTCACTACATCCTCCCTACTTCCCCCTCCATCCTCCCTACTTCCACTCCATCCATCCCTACTTCCCCCTCCATCCTCCCTTCTTCCCCTCCATCCTCCCTTCTTCCCCTCCTTCCTCCCAACTTCCCATCCATCCTCCCCATTTCACCCTCCTTCCTCCCAACTTCCCCCTCCATCGCCCTTCTTCCCTTCCTTCCTCCCTACTTTCCCTCCATCCTCCCTACTTCGCCCTCCATCCTCCCTTCTTCCCCCTCTATCTTCCCTTCTTCCCCTTCTTCCTCCCTACTTCCTTCTCCATACTGCCTACTTCCCACTCCACCCTCCTCATTTCACCCTCCATCCTCCCTACTTCCCCTCCAACCTCCCTACTTCCCCTTCTTCCTCCCAACTTCCCCTCCATCCTCCCTACTTCCCCTCCTTCCTCCCTACTTCCCCTCCATCCTCCCTTCTTCCCCTCTTTCCTTCCCACTTCCACCTCCATACTCCCTTCTTCCCCTCCTTCCTCCCGACTTCCCCCTCCATCCTCCCTACCTCCCCTCCATACTCCTACTTCCTCCTGCATCCTCCCTATTTTCCCCTCCATCCTCCCTACTTCCCCCTTCATCCTCCTACTTCCCCTCCATCCTCCCTACTTCCCCTCCTTCGTGCCAACTTCCTCTCCATCCTCCCTTCTTCCTTTCCTTCCTCCCTACTTTCCATCCATCCTCCCTACTTCCCCCTCTATCTTCCCTTCTTCGCCTTCTTCCTCCCTACTTTCTTCTCCATACTACCTACTTCCCCCTCCACCCTCCTCATTTCACCCTCCATCCTCCCTACTTCCCCTCCAACCTCCCTACGTCCCCTTCTTCCTCCCAACTTCCCCCTCCATCCTCTCTTCTTCCCTTCCTTCCTCCCTACTTTCTCCCTACTTCCCCTCCATCCTCCCTTCTCCCCCTCCTTTCTCCCTACTTCCCCCTCCACCCTCCTCATTTCACCCTCCATCCTCCCTACTTCCCTCCATCCTCCCTTCTTCCCCTCCTTCCTTCCTACTTCCCCCTCCATACTCCCTTCTTCCCCTCCTTCCTCCCAACTTCCCACTCCATCCTCCCTGCTTCCTCTCCTTGCTCCCTACTTTCCCTCCATCCTCCCTTCTTCACCTCCTTTCTTCCTACTTCCCCCTCCATACTCCCTTCTTCCCCTCCTTCCTCCCAACTTCCCCCTCCATCCTCCCTACTTCCTACTCCATACTCCCTTCTTACCCCTCTATCCTCCCCATTTCACCCTCCATCCTCCCTACTTCCCCCTTCATCCTCCCTACTTCCCCTCCATCCTCCCTACTTCCCCTCCTTCGTGCCAACTTCCCTCTCCATCCTCCCTTCTTCACCCCACTTCCTCCCTACTTCCCCTTCTTCCTCCCAACTTCCCCTCCATCCTCCCTACTTCCCCTCCATCCTCCCTTCTTCCCCTCCTTCCTCCCTACTTCCCCTCCATCCTCCCTTCTTCCCCTCCTTCCTCCCTACTTCCCCTCCATCCTCCCTTCATCCCCTCCTTCCTCCCTACTTCCTCCTCCATCCTCCCTTCTTCCCCTCCTTCCTCCCAACTTCCCCCTCCATCCTCCCTACTTCCCCTCCAACCTCCCTTCTTCCCCTTCTTCCTCGCAACTTCCCCTCCATCCTCCCTACTTCCCCTCCATCCTCCCTTCTTCCCCTCCATCCTCCCTACTTCCCCTCCTTCCTCCCTACTTCCCCTCCATCCTCCCTTCTTCCCCTCTTTCCTTCCTACTTCCCCCTCCATACTCCCTTCTTCCCCTCCTTCCTCCCAACTTCCCACTCCATCCTCCCTTCTTCCTCTCCTTGCTCCCTACTTTCCCTCCATCCTCCCTTCTTCACCTCCTTTCTTCCTACTTCC
>NW_025964067.1:0-34902 GCF_023055435.1 Haliotis rufescens
TTGACCTGGAGGTCACGTTTCCACCGTTCTTGACCCCAGATCACCTCTGTGAGCGGAGCTATGGGCTCCATTATCCAACTGTAACATTGGCTCCAAAGTGAAAAATGTTTCGTTGAGAATGCTCCATTTGACCTAAGGAGTCGTCCTGCAAAGTCTGAGACTCCTACGGCGATTTGACATTTTTGGTCGAAAATGCGCCTAAGACTAACACCTGGCGCTCAAATGCCACTCGGATGTCAAAGTTGTCGCAGCGCATTGAAATTTTGCATGCGGGTAGACCTTGACCTGGAGGTCACGTTTCCACCGTTCTTGACCCCAGATCACCTCTGTGAGCGGAGCTATGGGCTCCATTATCCAACTGTAACATTGGCTCCAAAGTGAAAAATGTTTCGTTGAGAATGCTCCATTTGACCTAAGGAGTCGTCCTGCAAAGTCTGAGACTCCTACGGCGATTTGACATTTTTGGTCGAAAATGCGCCTAAGACTAACACCTGGCGCTCAAATGCCACTCGGATGTCAAAGTTGTCGCAGCGCATTGAAATTTTGCATGCGGGTAGACCTTGACCTGGAGGTCACGTTTCCACCGTTCTTGACCCCAGATCACCTCTGTGAGCGGAGCTATGGGCTCCATTATCCAACTGTAACATTGGCTCCAAAGTGAAAAATGTTTCGTTGAGAATGCTCCATTTGACCTAAGGAGTCGTCCTGCAAAGTCTGAGACTCCTACGGCGATTTGACATTTTTGGTCGAAAATGCGCCTAAGACTAACACCTGGCGCTCAAATGCCACTCGGATGTCAAAGTTGTCGCAGCGCATTGAAATTTTGCATGCGGGTAGACCTTGACCTGGAGGTCACGTTTCCACCGTTCTTGACCCCAGATCACCTCTGTGAGCGGAGCTATGGGCTCCATTATCCAACTGTAACATTGGCTCCAAAGTGAAAAATGTTTCGTTGAGAATGCTCCATTTGACCTAAGGAGTCGTCCTGCAAAGTCTGAGACTCCTACGGCGATTTGACATTTTTGGTCGAAAATGCGCCTAAGACTAACACCTGGCGCTCAAATGCCACTCGGATGTCAAAGTTGTCGCAGCGCATTGAAATTTTGCATGCGGGTAGACCTTGACCTGGAGGTCACGTTTCCACCGTTCTTGACCCCAGATCACCTCTGTGAGCGGAGCTATGGGCTCCATTATCCAACTGTAACATTGGCTCCAAAGTGAAAAATGTTTCGTTGAGAATGCTCCATTTGACCTAAGGAGTCGTCCTGCAAAGTCTGAGACTCCTACGGCGATTTGACATTTTTGGTCGAAAATGCGCCTAAGACTAACACCTGGCGCTCAAATGCCACTCGGATGTCAAAGTTGTCGCAGCGCATTGAAATTTTGCATGCGGGTAGACCTTGACCTGGAGGTCACGTTTCCACCGTTCTTGACCCCAGATCACCTCTGTGAGCGGAGCTATGGGCTCCATTATCCAACTGTAACATTGGCTCCAAAGTGAAAAATGTTTCGTTGAGAATGCTCCATTTGACCTAAGGAGTCGTCCTGCAAAGTCTGAGACTCCTACGGCGATTTGACATTTTTGGTCGAAAATGCGCCTAAGACTAACACCTGGCGCTCAAATGCCACTCGGATGTCAAAGTTGTCGCAGCGCATTGAAATTTTGCATGCGGGTAGACCTTGACCTGGAGGTCACGTTTCCACCGTTCTTGACCCCAGATCACCTCTGTGAGCGGAGCTATGGGCTCCATTATCCAACTGTAACATTGGCTCCAAAGTGAAAAATGTTTCGTTGAGAATGCCCCATTTGACCTAAGGAGTCGTCCTGCAAAGTCTGAGACTCCTACGGCGATTTGACATTTTTGGTCGAAAATGCGCCTAAGACTAACACCTGGCGCTCAAATGCCACTCGGATGTCAAAGTTGTCGCAGCGCATTGAAATTTTGCATGCGGGTAGACCTTGACCTGGAGGTCACGTTTCCACCGTTCTTGACCCCAGATCACCTCTGTGAGCGGAGCTATGGGCTCCATTATCCAACTGTAACATTGGCTCCAAAGTGAAAAATGTTTCGTTGAGAATGCTCCATTTGACCTAAGGAGTCGTCCTGCAAAGTCTGAGACTCCTACGGCGATTTGACATTTTTGGTCGAAAATGCGCCTAAGACTAACACCTGGCGCTCAAATGCCACTCGGATGTCAAAGTTGTCGCAGCGCATTGAAATTTTGCATGCGGGTAGACCTTGACCTGGAGGTCACGTTTCCACCGTTCTTGACCCCAGATCACCTCTGTGAGCGGAGCTATGGGCTCCATTATCCAACTGTAACATTGGCTCCAAAGTGAAAAATGTTTCGTTGAGAATGCTCCATTTGACCTAAGGAGTCGTCCTGCAAAGTCTGAGACTCCTACGGCGATTTGACATTTTTGGTCGAAAATGCGCCTAAGACTAACACCTGGCGCTCAAATGCCACTCGGATGTCAAAGTTGTCGCAGCGCATTGAAATTTTGCATGCGGGTAGACCTTGACCTGGAGGTCACGTTTCCACCGTTCTTGACCCCAGATCACCTCTGTGAGCGGAGCTATGGGCTCCATTATCCAACTGTAACATTGGCTCCAAAGTGAAAAATGTTTCGTTGAGAATGCTCCATTTGACCTAAGGAGTCGTCCTGCAAAGTCTGAGACTCCTACGGCGATTTGACATTTTTGGTCGAAAATGCGCCTAAGACTAACACCTGGCGCTCAAATGCCACTCGGATGTCAAAGTTGTCGCAGCGCATTGAAATTTTGCATGCGGGTAGACCTTGACCTGGAGGTCACGTTTCCACCGTTCTTGACCCCAGATCACCTCTGTGAGCGGAGCTATGGGCTCCATTATCCAACTGTAACATTGGCTCCAAAGTGAAAAATGTTTCGTTGAGAA
This sequence comes from Haliotis rufescens, assembly GCF_023055435.1. Lineage (NCBI taxonomy): Eukaryota > Metazoa > Mollusca > Gastropoda > Lepetellida > Haliotidae > Haliotis > Haliotis rufescens. The sequence goes on from NW_025964067.1 coordinate 2,920, forward strand.
TGCTCCATTTGACCTAAGGAGTCGTCCTGCAAAGTCTGAGACTCCTACGGCGATTTGACATTTTTGGTCGAAAATGCGCCTAAGACTAACACCTGGCGCTCAAATGCCACTCGGATGTCAAAGTTGTCGCAGCGCATTGAAATTTTGCATGCGGGTAGACCTTGACCTGGAGGTCACGTTTCCACCGTTCTTGACCCCAGATCACCTCTGTGAGCGGAGCTATGGGCTCCATTATCCAACTGTAACATTGGCTCCAAAGTGAAAAATGTTTCGTTGAGAATGCTCCATTTGACCTAAGGAGTCGTCCTGCAAAGTCTGAGACTCCTACGGCGATTTGACATTTTTGGTCGAAAATGCGCCTAAGACTAACACCTGGCGCTCAAATGCCACTCGGATGTCAAAGTTGTCGCAGCGCATTGAAATTTTGCATGCGGGTAGACCTTGACCTGGAGGTCACGTTTCCACCGTTCTTGACCCCAGATCACCTCTGTGAGCGGAGCTATGGGCTCCATTATCCAACTGTAACATTGGCTCCAAAGTGAAAAATGTTTCGTTGAGAATGCTCCATTTGACCTAAGGAGTCGTCCTGCAAAGTCTGAGACTCCTACGGCGATTTGACATTTTTGGTCGAAAATGCGCCTAAGACTAACACCTGGCGCTCAAATGCCACTCGGATGTCAAAGTTGTCGCAGCGCATTGAAATTTTGCATGCGGGTAGACCTTGACCTGGAGGTCACGTTTCCACCGTTCTTGACCCCAGATCACCTCTGTGAGCGGAGCTATGGGCTCCATTATCCAACTGTAACATTGGCTCCAAAGTGAAAAATGTTTCGTTGAGAATGCTCCATTTGACCTAAGGAGTCGTCCTGCAAAGTCTGAGACTCCTACGGCGATTTGACATTTTTGGTCGAAAATGCGCCTAAGACTAACACCTGGCGCTCAAATGCCACTCGGATGTCAAAGTTGTCGCAGCGCATTGAAATTTTGCATGCGGGTAGACCTTGACCTGGAGGTCACGTTTCCACCGTTCTTGACCCCAGATCACCTCTGTGAGCGGAGCTATGGGCTCCATTATCCAACTGTAACATTGGCTCCAAAGTGAAAAATGTTTCGTTGAGAATGCTCCATTTGACCTAAGGAGTCGTCCTGCAAAGTCTGAGACTCCTACGGCGATTTGACATTTTTGGTCGAAAATGCGCCTAAGACTAACACCTGGCGCTCAAATGCCACTCGGATGTCAAAGTTGTCGCAGCGCATTGAAATTTTGCATGCGGGTAGACCTTGACCTGGAGGTCACGTTTCCACCGTTCTTGACCCCAGATCACCTCTGTGAGCGGAGCTATGGGCTCCATTATCCAACTGTAACATTGGCTCCAAAGTGAAAAATGTTTCGTTGAGAATGCTCCATTTGACCTAAGGAGTCGTCCTGCAAAGTCTGAGACTCCTACGGCGATTTGACATTTTTGGTCGAAAATGCGCCTAAGACTAACACCTGGCGCTCAAATGCCACTCGGATGTCAAAGTTGTCGCAGCGCATTGAAATTTTGCATGCGGGTAGACCTTGACCTGGAGGTCACGTTTCCACCGTTCTTGACCCCAGATCACCTCTGTGAGCGGAGCTATGGGCTCCATTATCCAACTGTAACATTGGCTCCAAAGTGAAAAATGTTTCGTTGAGAATGCTCCATTTGACCTAAGGAGTCGTCCTGCAAAGTCTGAGACTCCTACGGCGATTTGACATTTTTGGTCGAAAATGCGCCTAAGACTAACACCTGGCGCTCAAATGCCACTCGGATGTCAAAGTTGTCGCAGCGCATTTGCATGCGGGTAGACCTTGACCTGGATGTCACGTTTCCACCGTTCTTGACCCCCAGATCACCTTTTCTGTGAGCGGAGCTATGGGCTCCATTATCCAACTGTAACATTGGCTCCAAAGTGAAAAATGGTTTCGTTGAGTAATGCTCCATTTGACCTAAGGAGTCGTCCTGCAAAGTCTGAGGACTCCTACGGCGATTTGACATTTTTTTGGTCGAAAATGCGCCTAAGACTAACACCTGGCGCTCAAATGCCACTTCGGATGTCAATGTTGTCGCAGCGCATTGAAATTTGCATGCGGGTAGACCTTGACCTGGAGGTCACGTTTCCACCGTTCTTGACCCCAGATCACCTCTGTGAGCGGAGCTATGGGCTCCATTATCCAACTGTAACATTGGCTCCAAAGTGAAAAATGTTTCGTTGAGAATGCTCCATTTGACCTAAGGAGTCGTCCTGCAAAGTCTGAGACTCCTACGGCGATTTGACATTTTTGGTCGAAAATGCGCCTAAGACTAACACCTGGCGCTCAAATGCCACTCGGATGTCAAAGTTGTCGCAGCGCATTGAAATTTGCATGCGGGTAGACCTTGACCTGGAGGTCACGTTTCCACCGTTCTTGACCCCAGATCACCTCTGTGAGCGGAGCTATGGGCTCCATTATCCAACTGTAACATTGGCTCCAAAGTGAAAATGTTTCGTTGAGAATGCTCCATTTGACCTAAGGAGTCGTCCTGCAAAGTCTGAGACTCCTACGGCGATTTGACATTTTTGGTCGAAAATGCGCCTAAGACTAACACCTGGCGCTCAAATGCCACTCGGATGTCAAAGTTGTCGCAGCGCATTGAAATTTTGCATGCGGGTAGACCTTGACCTGGAGGTCACGTTTCCACCGTTCTTGACCCCAGATCACCTCTGTGAGCGGAGCTATGGGCTCCATTATCCAACTGTAACATTGGCTCCAAAGTGAAAAATGTTTCGTTGAGAATGCTCCATTTGACCTAAGGAGTCGTCCTGCAAAGTCTGAGACTCCTACGGCGATTTGACATTTTTGGTCGAAAATGCGCCTAAGACTAACACCTGGCGCTCAAATGCCACTCGGATGTCAAAGTTGTCGCAGCGCATTGAAATTTTGCATGCGGGTAGACCTTGACCTGGAGGTCACGTTTCCACCGTTCTTGACCCCAGATCACCTCTGTGAGCGGAGCTATGGGCTCCATTATCCAACTGTAACATTGGCTCCAAAGTGAAAAATGTTTCGTTGAGAATGCTCCATTTGACCTAAGGAGTCGTCCTGCAAAGTCTGAGACTCCTACGGCGATTTGACATTTTTGGTCGAAAATGCGCCTAAGACTAACACCTGGCGCTCAAATGCCACTCGGATGTCAAAGTTGTCGCAGCGCATTGAAATTTTGCATGCGGGTAGACCTTGACCTGGAGGTCACGTTTCCACCGTTCTTGACCCCAGATCACCTCTGTGAGCGGAGCTATGGGCTCCATTATCCAACTGTAACATTGGCTCCAAAGTGAAAAATGTTTCGTTGAGAATGCTCCATTTGACCTAAGGAGTCGTCCTGCAAAGTCTGAGACTCCTACGGCGATTTGACATTTTTGGTCGAAAATGCGCCTAAGACTAACACCTGGCGCTCAAATGCCACTCGGATGTCAAAGTTGTCGCAGCGCATTGAAATTTTGCATGCGGGTAGACCTTGACCTGGAGGTCACGTTTCCACCGTTCTTGACCCCAGATCACCTCTGTGAGCGGAGCTATGGGCTCCATTATCCAACTGTAACATTGGCTCCAAAGTGAAAAATGTTTCGTTGAGAATGCTCCATTTGACCTAAGGAGTCGTCCTGCAAAGTCTGAGACTCCTACGGCGATTTGACATTTTTGGTCGAAAATGCGCCTAAGACTAACACCTGGCGCTCAAATGCCACTCGGATGTCAAAGTTGTCGCAGCGCATTGAAATTTTGCATGCGGGTAGACCTTGACCTGGAGGTCACGTTTCCACCGTTCTTGACCCCAGATCACCTCTGTGAGCGGAGCTATGGGCTCCATTATCCAACTGTAACATTGGCTCCAAAGTGAAAAATGTTTCGTTGAGAATGCTCCATTTGACCTAAGGAGTCGTCCTGCAAAGTCTGAGACTCCTACGGCGATTTGACATTTTTGGTCGAAAATGCGCCTAAGACTAACACCTGGCGCTCAAATGCCACTCGGATGTCAAAGTTGTCGCAGCGCATTGAAATTTTGCATGCGGGTAGACCTTGACCTGGAGGTCACGTTTCCACCGTTCTTGACCCCAGATCACCTCTGTGAGCGGAGCTATGGGCTCCATTATCCAACTGTAACATTGGCTCCAAAGTGAAAAATGTTTCGTTGAGAATGCTCCATTTGACCTAAGGAGTCGTCCTGCAAAGTCTGAGACTCCTACGGCGATTTGACATTTTTGGTCGAAAATGCGCCTAAGACTAACACCTGGCGCTCAAATGCCACTCGGATGTCAAAGTTGTCGCAGCGCATTGAAATTTTGCATGCGGGTAGACCTTGACCTGGAGGTCACGTTTCCACCGTTCTTGACCCCAGATCACCTCTGTGAGCGGAGCTATGGGCTCCATTATCCAACTGTAACATTGGCTCCAAAGTGAAAAATGTTTCGTTGAGAATGCTCCATTTGACCTAAGGAGTCGTCCTGCAAAGTCTGAGACTCCTACGGCGATTTGACATTTTTTGGTCGAAAATGCGCCTAAGACTAACACCTGGCGCTCAAATGCCACTCGGATGTCAAAGTTGTCGCAGCGCATTGAAATTTTGCATGCGGGTAGACCTTGACCTGGAGGTCACGTTTCCACCGTTCTTGACCCCAGATCACCTCTGTGAGCGGAGCTATGGGCTCCATTATCCAACTGTAACATTGGCTCCAAAGTGAAAAATGTTTCGTTGAGAATGCTCCATTTGACCTAAGGAGTCGTCCTGCAAAGTCTGAGACTCCTACGGCGATTTGACATTTTTGGTCGAAAATGCGCCTAAGACTAACACCTGGCGCTCAAATGCCACTCGGATGTCAAAGTTGTCGCAGCGCATTGAAATTTTGCATGCGGGTAGACCTTGACCTGGAGGTCACGTTTCCACCGTTCTTGACCCCAGATCACCTCTGTGAGCGGAGCTATGGGCTCCATTATCCAACTGTAACATTGGCTCCAAAGTGAAAAATGTTCGTTGAGAATGCTCCATTTGACCTAAGGAGTCGTCCTGCAAAGTCTGAGACTCCTACGGCGATTTGACATTTTTGGTCGAAAATGCGCCTAAGACTAACACCTGGCGCTCAAATGCCACTCGGATGTCAAAGTTGTCGCAGCGCATTGAAATTTTGCATGCGGGTAGACCTTGACCTGGAGGTCACGTTTCCACCGTTCTTGACCCCAGATCACCTCTGTGAGCGGAGCTATGGGCTCCATTATCCAACTGTAACATTGGCTCCAAAGTGAAAAATGTTTCGTTGAGAATGCTCCATTTGACCTAAGGAGTCGTCCTGCAAAGTCTGAGACTCCTACGGCGATTTGACATTTTTGGTCGAAAATGCGCCTAAGACTAACACCTGGCGCTCAAATGCCACTCGGATGTCAAAGTTGTCGCAGCGCATTGAAATTTTGCATGCGGGTAGACCTTGACCTGGAGGTCACGTTTCCACCGTTCTTGACCCCAGATCACCTCTGTGAGCGGAGCTATGGGCTCCATTATCCAACTGTAACATTGGCTCCAAAGTGAAAAATGTTTCGTTGAGAATGCTCCATTTGACCTAAGGAGTCGTCCTGCAAAGTCTGAGACTCCTACGGCGATTTGACATTTTTGGTCGAAAATGCGCCTAAGACTAACACCTGGCGCTCAAATGCCACTCGGATGTCAAAGTTGTCGCAGCGCATTGAAATTTTGCATGCGGGTAGACCTTGACCTGGAGGTCACGTTTCCACCGTTCTTGACCCCAGATCACCTCTGTGAGCGGAGCTATGGGCTCCATTATCCAACTGTAACATTGGCTCCAAAGTGAAAAATGTTTCGTTGAGAATGCTCCATTTGACCTAAGGAGTCGTCCTGCAAAGTCTGAGACTCCTACGGCGATTTGACATTTTTGGTCGAAAATGCGCCTAAGACTAACACCTGGCGCTCAAATGCCACTCGGATGTCAAAGTTGTCGCAGCGCATTGAAATTTTGCATGCGGGTAGACCTTGACCTGGAGGTCACGTTTCCACCGTTCTTGACCCCAGATCACCTCTGTGAGCGGAGCTATGGGCTCCATTATCCAACTGTAACATTGGCTCCAAAGTGAAAAATGTTTCGTTGAGAATGCTCCATTTGACCTAAGGAGTCGTCCTGCAAAGTCTGAGACTCCTACGGCGATTTGACATTTTTGGTCGAAAATGCGCCTAAGACTAACACCTGGCGCTCAAATGCACTCGGATGTCAAAGTTGTCGCAGCGCATTGAAATTTTGCATGCGGGTAGACCTTGACCTGGAGGTCACGTTTCCACCGTTCTTGACCCCAGATCACCTCTGTGAGCGGAGCTATGGGCTCCATTATCCAACTGTAACATTGGCTCCAAAGTGAAAAATGTTTCGTTGAGAATGCTCCATTTGACCTAAGGAGTCGTCCTGCAAAGTCTGAGACTCCTACGGCGATTTGACATTTTTGGTCGAAAATGCGCCTAAGACTAACACCTGGCGCTCAAATGCCACTCGGATGTCAAAGTTGTCGCAGCGCATTGAAATTTTGCATGCGGGTAGACCTTGACCTGGAGGTCACGTTTCCACCGTTCTTGACCCCAGATCACCTCTGTGAGCGGAGCTATGGGCTCCATTATCCAACTGTAACATTGGCTCCAAAGTGAAAAATGTTTCGTTGAGAATGCTCCATTTGACCTAAGGAGTCGTCCTGCAAAGTCTGAGACTCCTACGGCGATTTGACATTTTTGGTCGAAAATGCGCCTAAGACTAACACCTGGCGCTCAAATGCCACTCGGATGTCAAAGTTGTCGCAGCGCATTGAAATTTTGCATGCGGGTAGACCTTGACCTGGAGGTCACGTTTCCACCGTTCTTGACCCCAGATCACCTCTGTGAGCGGAGCTATGGGCTCCATTATCCAACTGTAACATTGGCTCCAAAGTGAAAAATGTTTTCGTTGAGAATGCTCCATTTGACCTAAGGAGTCGTCCTGCAAAGTCTGAGACTCCTACGGCGATTTGACATTTTTGGTCGAAAATGCGCCTAAGACTAACACCTGGCGCTCAAATGCCACTCGGATGTCAAAGTTGTCGCAGCGCATTGAAATTTGCATGCGGGTAGACCTTGACCTGGAGGTCACGTTTCCACCGTTCTTGACCCCAGATCACCTCTGTGAGCGGAGCTATGGGCTCCATTATCCAACTGTAACATTGGCTCCAAAGTGAAAAATGTTTCGTTGAGAATGCTCCATTTGACCTAAGGAGTCGTCCTGCAAAGTCTGAGACTCCTACGGCGATTTGACATTTTTGGTCGAAAATGCGCCTAAGACTAACACCTGGCGCTCAAATGCCACTCGGATGTCAAAGTTGTCGCAGCGCATTGAAATTTTGCATGCGGGTAGACCTTGACCTGGAGGTCACGTTTCCACCGTTCTTGACCCCCAGATCACCTCTGTGAGCGGAGCTATGGGCTCCATTATCCAACTGTAACATTGGCTCCAAAGTGAAAAATGTTTCGTTGAGAATGCTCCATTTGACCTAAGGAGTCGTCCTGCAAAGTCTGAGACTCCTACGGCGATTTGACATTTTTGGTCGAAAATGCGCCTAAGACTAACACCTGGCGCTCAAATGCCACTCGGATGTCAAAGTTGTCGCAGCGCATTGAAATTTTGCATGCGGGTAGACCTTGACCTGGAGGTCACGTTTCCACCGTTCTTGACCCCAGATCACCTCTGTGAGCGGAGCTATGGGCTCCATTATCCAACTGTAACATTGGCTCCAAAGTGAAAAATGTTTCGTTGAGAATGCTCCATTTGACCTAAGGAGTCGTCCTGCAAAGTCTGAGACTCCTACGGCGATTTGACATTTTTGGTCGAAAATGCGCCTAAGACTAACACCTGGCGCTCAAATGCCACTCGGATGTCAAAGTTGTCGCAGCGCATTGAAATTTTGCATGCGGGTAGACCTTGACCTGGAGGTCACGTTTCCACCGTTCTTGACCCCAGATCACCTCTGTGAGCGGAGCTATGGGCTCCATTATCCAACTGTAACATTGGCTCCAAAGTGAAAAATGTTTCGTTGAGAATGCTCCATTTGACCTAAGGAGTCGTCCTGCAAAGTCTGAGACTCCTACGGCGATTTGACATTTTTGGTCGAAAATGCGCCTAAGACTAACACCTGGCGCTCAAATGCCACTCGGATGTCAAAGTTGTCGCAGCGCATTGAAATTTTGCATGCGGGTAGACCTTGACCTGGAGGTCACGTTTCCACCGTTCTTGACCCCAGATCACCTCTGTGAGCGGAGCTATGGGCTCCATTATCCAACTGTAACATTGGCTCCAAAGTGAAAAATGTTTCGTTGAGAATGCTCCATTTGACCTAAGGAGTCGTCCTGCAAAGTCTGAGACTCCTACGGCGATTTGACATTTTTGGTCGAAAATGCGCCTAAGACTAACACCTGGCGCTCAAATGCCACTCGGATGTCAAAGTTGTCGCAGCGCATTGAAATTTTGCATGCGGGTAGACCTTGACCTGGAGGTCACGTTTCCACCGTTCTTGACCCCAGATCACCTCTGTGAGCGGAGCTATGGGCTCCATTATCCAACTGTAACATTGGCTCCAAAGTGAAAAATGTTTCGTTGAGAATGCTCCATTTGACCTAAGGAGTCGTCCTGCAAAGTCTGAGACTCCTACGGCGATTTGACATTTTTGGTCGAAAATGCGCCTAAGACTAACACCTGGCGCTCAAATGCCACTCGGATGTCAAAGTTGTCGCAGCGCATTGAAATTTTGCATGCGGGTAGACCTTGACCTGGAGGTCACGTTTCCACCGTTCTTGACCCCAGATCACCTCTGTGAGCGGAGCTATGGGCTCCATTATCCAACTGTAACATTGGCTCCAAAGTGAAAAATGTTTCGTTGAGAATGCTCCATTTGACCTAAGGAGTCGTCCTGCAAAGTCTGAGACTCCTACGGCGATTTGACATTTTTGGTCGAAAATGCGCCTAAGACTAACACCTGGCGCTCAAATGCCACTCGGATGTCAAAGTTGTCGCAGCGCATTGAAATTTTGCATGCGGGTAGACCTTGACCTGGAGGTCACGTTTCCACCGTTCTTGACCCCAGATCACCTCTGTGAGCGGAGCTATGGGCTCCATTATCCAACTGTAACATTGGCTCCAAAGTGAAAAATGTTTCGTTGAGAATGCTCCATTTGACCTAAGGAGTCGTCCTGCAAAGTCTGAGACTCCTACGGCGATTTGACATTTTTGGTCGAAAATGCGCCTAAGACTAACACCTGGCGCTCAAATGCCACTCGGATGTCAAAGTTGTCGCAGCGCATTGAAATTTTGCATGCGGGTAGACCTTGACCTGGAGGTCACGTTTCCACCGTTCTTGACCCCAGATCACCTCTGTGAGCGGAGCTATGGGCTCCATTATCCAACTGTAACATTGGCTCCAAAGTGAAAAATGTTTCGTTGAGAATGCTCCATTTGACCTAAGGAGTCGTCCTGCAAAGTCTGAGACTCCTACGGCGATTTGACATTTTTGGTCGAAAATGCGCCTAAGACTAACACCTGGCGCTCAAATGCCACTCGGATGTCAAAGTTGTCGCAGCGCATTGAAATTTTGCATGCGGGTAGACCTTGACCTGGAGGTCACGTTTCCACCGTTCTTGACCCCAGATCACCTCTGTGAGCGGAGCTATGGGCTCCATTATCCAACTGTAACATTGGCTCCAAAGTGAAAAATGTTTCGTTGAGAATGCTCCATTTGACCTAAGGAGTCGTCCTGCAAAGTCTGAGACTCCTACGGCGATTTGACATTTTTGGTCGAAAATGCGCCTAAGACTAACACCTGGCGCTCAAATGCCACTCGGATGTCAAAGTTGTCGCAGCGCATTGAAATTTTGCATGCGGGTAGACCTTGACCTGGAGGTCACGTTTCCACCGTTCTTGACCCCAGATCACCTCTGTGAGCGGAGCTATGGGCTCCATTATCCAACTGTAACATTGGCTCCAAAGTGAAAAATGTTTCGTTGAGAATGCTCCATTTGACCTAAGGAGTCGTCCTGCAAAGTCTGAGACTCCTACGGCGATTTGACATTTTTGGTCGAAAATGCGCCTAAGACTAACACCTGGCGCTCAAATGCCACTCGGATGTCAAAGTTGTCGCAGCGCATTGAAATTTTGCATGCGGGTAGACCTTGACCTGGAGGTCACGTTTCCACCGTTCTTGACCCCAGATCACCTCTGTGAGCGGAGCTATGGGCTCCATTATCCAACTGTAACATTGGCTCCAAAGTGAAAAATGTTTCGTTGAGAATGCTCCATTTGACCTAAGGAGTCGTCCTGCAAAGTCTGAGACTCCTACGGCGATTTGACATTTTTGGTCGAAAATGCGCCTAAGACTAACACCTGGCGCTCAAATGCCACTCGGATGTCAAAGTTGTCGCAGCGCATTGAAATTTTGCATGCGGGTAGACCTTGACCTGGAGGTCACGTTTCCACCGTTCTTGACCCCAGATCACCTCTGTGAGCGGAGCTATGGGCTCCATTATCCAACTGTAACATTGGCTCCAAAGTGAAAAATGTTTCGTTGAGAATGCTCCATTTGACCTAAGGAGTCGTCCTGCAAAGTCTGAGACTCCTACGGCGATTTGACATTTTTGGTCGAAAATGCGCCTAAGACTAACACCTGGCGCTCAAATGCCACTCGGATGTCAAAGTTGTCGCAGCGCATTGAAATTTTGCATGCGGGTAGACCTTGACCTGGAGGTCACGTTTCCACCGTTCTTGACCCCAGATCACCTCTGTGAGCGGAGCTATGGGCTCCATTATCCAACTGTAACATTGGCTCCAAAGTGAAAAATGTTTCGTTGAGAATGCTCCATTTGACCTAAGGAGTCGTCCTGCAAAGTCTGAGACTCCTACGGCGATTTGACATTTTTGGTCGAAAATGCGCCTAAGACTAACACCTGGCGCTCAAATGCCACTCGGATGTCAAAGTTGTCGCAGCGCATTGAAATTTTGCATGCGGGTAGACCTTGACCTGGAGGTCACGTTTCCACCGTTCTTGACCCCAGATCACCTCTGTGAGCGGAGCTATGGGCTCCATTATCCAACTGTAACATTGGCTCCAAAGTGAAAAATGTTTCGTTGAGAATGCTCCATTTGACCTAAGGAGTCGTCCTGCAAAGTCTGAGACTCCTACGGCGATTTGACATTTTTGGTCGAAAATGCGCCTAAGACTAACACCTGGCGCTCAAATGCCACTCGGATGTCAAAGTTGTCGCAGCGCATTGAAATTTTGCATGCGGGTAGACCTTGACCTGGAGGTCACGTTTCCACCGTTCTTGACCCCAGATCACCTCTGTGAGCGGAGCTATGGGCTCCATTATCCAACTGTAACATTGGCTCCAAAGTGAAAAATGTTTCGTTGAGAATGCTCCATTTGACCTAAGGAGTCGTCCTGCAAAGTCTGAGACTCCTACGGCGATTTGACATTTTTGGTCGAAAATGCGCCTAAGACTAACACCTGGCGCTCAAATGCCACTCGGATGTCAAAGTTGTCGCAGCGCATTGAAATTTTGCATGCGGGTAGACCTTGACCTGGAGGTCACGTTTCCACCGTTCTTGACCCCAGATCACCTCTGTGAGCGGAGCTATGGGCTCCATTATCCAACTGTAACATTGGCTCCAAAGTGAAAAATGTTTCGTTGAGAATGCTCCATTTGACCTAAGGAGTCGTCCTGCAAAGTCTGAGACTCCTACGGCGATTTGACATTTTTGGTCGAAAATGCGCCTAAGACTAACACCTGGCGCTCAAATGCCACTCGGATGTCAAAGTTGTCGCAGCGCATTGAAATTTTGCATGCGGGTAGACCTTGACCTGGAGGTCACGTTTCCACCGTTCTTGACCCCAGATCACCTCTGTGAGCGGAGCTATGGGCTCCATTATCCAACTGTAACATTGGCTCCAAAGTGAAAAATGTTTCGTTGAGAATGCTCCATTTGACCTAAGGAGTCGTCCTGCAAAGTCTGAGACTCCTACGGCGATTTGACATTTTTGGTCGAAAATGCGCCTAAGACTAACACCTGGCGCTCAAATGCCACTCGGATGTCAAAGTTGTCGCAGCGCATTGAAATTTTGCATGCGGGTAGACCTTGACCTGGAGGTCACGTTTCCACCGTTCTTGACCCCAGATCACCTCTGTGAGCGGAGCTATGGGCTCCATTATCCAACTGTAACATTGGCTCCAAAGTGAAAAATGTTTCGTTGAGAATGCTCCATTTGACCTAAGGAGTCGTCCTGCAAAGTCTGAGACTCCTACGGCGATTTGACATTTTTGGTCGAAAATGCGCCTAAGACTAACACCTGGCGCTCAAATGCCACTCGGATGTCAAAGTTGTCGCAGCGCATTGAAATTTTGCATGCGGGTAGACCTTGACCTGGAGGTCACGTTTCCACCGTTCTTGACCCCAGATCACCTCTGTGAGCGGAGCTATGGGCTCCATTATCCAACTGTAACATTGGCTCCAAAGTGAAAAATGTTTCGTTGAGAATGCTCCATTTGACCTAAGGAGTCGTCCTGCAAAGTCTGAGACTCCTACGGCGATTTGACATTTTTGGTCGAAAATGCGCCTAAGACTAACACCTGGCGCTCAAATGCCACTCGGATGTCAAAGTTGTCGCAGCGCATTGAAATTTTGCATGCGGGTAGACCTTGACCTGGAGGTCACGTTTCCACCGTTCTTGACCCCAGATCACCTCTGTGAGCGGAGCTATGGGCTCCATTATCCAACTGTAACATTGGCTCCAAAGTGAAAAATGTTTCGTTGAGAATGCTCCATTTGACCTAAGGAGTCGTCCTGCAAAGTCTGAGACTCCTACGGCGATTTGACATTTTTGGTCGAAAATGCGCCTAAGACTAACACCTGGCGCTCAAATGCCACTCGGATGTCAAAGTTGTCGCAGCGCATTGAAATTTTGCATGCGGGTAGACCTTGACCTGGAGGTCACGTTTCCACCGTTCTTGACCCCAGATCACCTCTGTGAGCGGAGCTATGGGCTCCATTATCCAACTGTAACATTGGCTCCAAAGTGAAAAATGTTTCGTTGAGAATGCTCCATTTGACCTAAGGAGTCGTCCTGCAAAGTCTGAGACTCCTACGGCGATTTGACATTTTTGGTCGAAAATGCGCCTAAGACTAACACCTGGCGCTCAAATGCCACTCGGATGTCAAAGTTGTCGCAGCGCATTGAAATTTTGCATGCGGGTAGACCTTGACCTGGAGGTCACGTTTCCACCGTTCTTGACCCCAGATCACCTCTGTGAGCGGAGCTATGGGCTCCATTATCCAACTGTAACATTGGCTCCAAAGTGAAAAATGTTTCGTTGAGAATGCTCCATTTGACCTAAGGAGTCGTCCTGCAAAGTCTGAGACTCCTACGGCGATTTGACATTTTTGGTCGAAAATGCGCCTAAGACTAACACCTGGCGCTCAAATGCCACTCGGATGTCAAAGTTGTCGCAGCGCATTGAAATTTTGCATGCGGGTAGACCTTGACCTGGAGGTCACGTTTCCACCGTTCTTGACCCCAGATCACCTCTGTGAGCGGAGCTATGGGCTCCATTATCCAACTGTAACATTGGCTCCAAAGTGAAAAATGTTTCGTTGAGAATGCTCCATTTGACCTAAGGAGTCGTCCTGCAAAGTCTGAGACTCCTACGGCGATTTGACATTTTTGGTCGAAAATGCGCCTAAGACTAACACCTGGCGCTCAAATGCCACTCGGATGTCAAAGTTGTCGCAGCGCATTGAAATTTTGCATGCGGGTAGACCTTGACCTGGAGGTCACGTTTCCACCGTTCTTGACCCCAGATCACCTCTGTGAGCGGAGCTATGGGCTCCATTATCCAACTGTAACATTGGCTCCAAAGTGAAAAATGTTTCGTTGAGAATGCTCCATTTGACCTAAGGAGTCGTCCTGCAAAGTCTGAGACTCCTACGGCGATTTGACATTTTTGGTCGAAAATGCGCCTAAGACTAACACCTGGCGCTCAAATGCCACTCGGATGTCAAAGTTGTCGCAGCGCATTGAAATTTTGCATGCGGGTAGACCTTGACCTGGAGGTCACGTTTCCACCGTTCTTGACCCCAGATCACCTCTGTGAGCGGAGCTATGGGCTCCATTATCCAACTGTAACATTGGCTCCAAAGTGAAAAATGTTTCGTTGAGAATGCTCCATTTGACCTAAGGAGTCGTCCTGCAAAGTCTGAGACTCCTACGGCGATTTGACATTTTTGGTCGAAAATGCGCCTAAGACTAACACCTGGCGCTCAAATGCCACTCGGATGTCAAAGTTGTCGCAGCGCATTGAAATTTTGCATGCGGGTAGACCTTGACCTGGAGGTCACGTTTCCACCGTTCTTGACCCCAGATCACCTCTGTGAGCGGAGCTATGGGCTCCATTATCCAACTGTAACATTGGCTCCAAAGTGAAAAATGTTTCGTTGAGAATGCTCCATTTGACCTAAGGAGTCGTCCTGCAAAGTCTGAGACTCCTACGGCGATTTGACATTTTTGGTCGAAAATGCGCCTAAGACTAACACCTGGCGCTCAAATGCCACTCGGATGTCAAAGTTGTCGCAGCGCATTGAAATTTTGCATGCGGGTAGACCTTGACCTGGAGGTCACGTTTCCACCGTTCTTGACCCCAGATCACCTCTGTGAGCGGAGCTATGGGCTCCATTATCCAACTGTAACATTGGCTCCAAAGTGAAAAATGTTTCGTTGAGAATGCTCCATTTGACCTAAGGAGTCGTCCTGCAAAGTCTGAGACTCCTACGGCGATTTGACATTTTTGGTCGAAAATGCGCCTAAGACTAACACCTGGCGCTCAAATGCCACTCGGATGTCAAAGTTGTCGCAGCGCATTGAAATTTTGCATGCGGGTAGACCTTGACCTGGAGGTCACGTTTCCACCGTTCTTGACCCCAGATCACCTCTGTGAGCGGAGCTATGGGCTCCATTATCCAACTGTAACATTGGCTCCAAAGTGAAAAATGTTTCGTTGAGAATGCTCCATTTGACCTAAGGAGTCGTCCTGCAAAGTCTGAGACTCCTACGGCGATTTGACATTTTTGGTCGAAAATGCGCCTAAGACTAACACCTGGCGCTCAAATGCCACTCGGATGTCAAAGTTGTCGCAGCGCATTGAAATTTTGCATGCGGGTAGACCTTGACCTGGAGGTCACGTTTCCACCGTTCTTGACCCCAGATCACCTCTGTGAGCGGAGCTATGGGCTCCATTATCCAACTGTAACATTGGCTCCAAAGTGAAAAATGTTTCGTTGAGAATGCTCCATTTGACCTAAGGAGTCGTCCTGCAAAGTCTGAGACTCCTACGGCGATTTGACATTTTTGGTCGAAAATGCGCCTAAGACTAACACCTGGCGCTCAAATGCCACTCGGATGTCAAAGTTGTCGCAGCGCATTGAAATTTTGCATGCGGGTAGACCTTGACCTGGAGGTCACGTTTCCACCGTTCTTGACCCCAGATCACCTCTGTGAGCGGAGCTATGGGCTCCATTATCCAACTGTAACATTGGCTCCAAAGTGAAAAATGTTTCGTTGAGAATGCTCCATTTGACCTAAGGAGTCGTCCTGCAAAGTCTGAGACTCCTACGGCGATTTGGCATTTTTGGTCGAAAATGCGCCTAAGACTAACACCTGGCGCTCAAATGCCACTCGGATGTCAAAGTTGTCGCAGCGCATTGAAATTTTGCATGCGGGTAGACCTTGACCTGGAGGTCACGTTTCCACCGTTCTTGACCCCAGATCACCTCTGTGAGCGGAGCTATGGGCTCCATTATCCAACTGTAACATTGGCTCCAAAGTGAAAAATGTTTCGTTGAGAATGCTCCATTTGACCTAAGGAGTCGTCCTGCAAAGTCTGAGACTCCTACGGCGATTTGACATTTTTGGTCGAAAATGCGCCTAAGACTAACACCTGGCGCTCAAATGCCACTCGGATGTCAAAGTTGTCGCAGCGCATTGAAATTTTGCATGCGGGTAGACCTTGACCTGGAGGTCACGTTTCCACCGTTCTTGACCCCAGATCACCTCTGTGAGCGGAGCTATGGGCTCCATTATCCAACTGTAACATTGGCTCCAAAGTGAAAAATGTTTCGTTGAGAATGCTCCATTTGACCTAAGGAGTCGTCCTGCAAAGTCTGAGACTCCTACGGCGATTTGACATTTTTGGTCGAAAATGCGCCTAAGACTAACACCTGGCGCTCAAATGCCACTCGGATGTCAAAGTTGTCGCAGCGCATTGAAATTTTGCATGCGGGTAGACCTTGACCTGGAGGTCACGTTTCCACCGTTCTTGACCCCAGATCACCTCTGTGAGCGGAGCTATGGGCTCCATTATCCAACTGTAACATTGGCTCCAAAGTGAAAAATGTTTCGTTGAGAATGCTCCATTTGACCTAAGGAGTCGTCCTGCAAAGTCTGAGACTCCTACGGCGATTTGACATTTTTGGTCGAAAATGCGCCTAAGACTAACACCTGGCGCTCAAATGCCACTCGGATGTCAAAGTTGTCGCAGCGCATTGAAATTTTGCATGCGGGTAGACCTTGACCTGGAGGTCACGTTTCCACCGTTCTTGACCCCAGATCACCTCTGTGAGCGGAGCTATGGGCTCCATTATCCAACTGTAACATTGGCTCCAAAGTGAAAAATGTTTCGTTGAGAATGCTCCATTTGACCTAAGGAGTCGTCCTGCAAAGTCTGAGACTCCTACGGCGATTTGACATTTTTGGTCGAAAATGCGCCTAAGACTAACACCTGGCGCTCAAATGCCACTCGGATGTCAAAGTTGTCGCAGCGCATTGAAATTTTGCATGCGGGTAGACCTTGACCTGGAGGTCACGTTTCCACCGTTCTTGACCCCAGATCACCTCTGTGAGCGGAGCTATGGGCTCCATTATCCAACTGTAACATTGGCTCCAAAGTGAAAAATGTTTCGTTGAGAATGCTCCATTTGACCTAAGGAGTCGTCCTGCAAAGTCTGAGACTCCTACGGCGATTTGACATTTTTGGTCGAAAATGCGCCTAAGACTAACACCTGGCGCTCAAATGCCACTCGGATGTCAAAGTTGTCGCAGCGCATTGAAATTTTGCATGCGGGTAGACCTTGACCTGGAGGTCACGTTTCCACCGTTCTTGACCCCAGATCACCTCTGTGAGCGGAGCTATGGGCTCCATTATCCAACTGTAACATTGGCTCCAAAGTGAAAAATGTTTCGTTGAGAATGCTCCATTTGACCTAAGGAGTCGTCCTGCAAAGTCTGAGACTCCTACGGCGATTTGACATTTTTGGTCGAAAATGCGCCTAAGACTAACACCTGGCGCTCAAATGCCACTCGGATGTCAAAGTTGTCGCAGCGCATTGAAATTTTGCATGCGGGTAGACCTTGACCTGGAGGTCACGTTTCCACCGTTCTTGACCCCAGATCACCTCTGTGAGCGGAGCTATGGGCTCCATTATCCAACTGTAACATTGGCTCCAAAGTGAAAAATGTTTCGTTGAGAATGCTCCATTTGACCTAAGGAGTCGTCCTGCAAAGTCTGAGACTCCTACGGCGATTTGACATTTTTGGTCGAAAATGCGCCTAAGACTAACACCTGGCGCTCAAATGCCACTCGGATGTCAAAGTTGTCGCAGCGCATTGAAATTTTGCATGCGGGTAGACCTTGACCTGGAGGTCACGTTTCCACCGTTCTTGACCCCAGATCACCTCTGTGAGCGGAGCTATGGGCTCCATTATCCAACTGTAACATTGGCTCCAAAGTGAAAAATGTTTCGTTGAGAATGCTCCATTTGACCTAAGGAGTCGTCCTGCAAAGTCTGAGACTCCTACGGCGATTTGACATTTTTGGTCGAAAATGCGCCTAAGACTAACACCTGGCGCTCAAATGCCACTCGGATGTCAAAGTTGTCGCAGCGCATTGAAATTTTGCATGCGGGTAGACCTTGACCTGGAGGTCACGTTTCCACCGTTCTTGACCCCAGATCACCTCTGTGAGCGGAGCTATGGGCTCCATTATCCAACTGTAACATTGGCTCCAAAGTGAAAAATGTTTCGTTGAGAATGCTCCATTTGACCTAAGGAGTCGTCCTGCAAAGTCTGAGACTCCTACGGCGATTTGACATTTTTGGTCGAAAATGCGCCTAAGACTAACACCTGGCGCTCAAATGCCACTCGGATGTCAAAGTTGTCGCAGCGCATTGAAATTTTGCATGCGGGTAGACCTTGACCTGGAGGTCACGTTTCCACCGTTCTTGACCCCAGATCACCTCTGTGAGCGGAGCTATGGGCTCCATTATCCAACTGTAACATTGGCTCCAAAGTGAAAAATGTTTCGTTGAGAATGCTCCATTTGACCTAAGGAGTCGTCCTGCAAAGTCTGAGACTCCTACGGCGATTTGACATTTTTGGTCGAAAATGCGCCTAAGACTAACACCTGGCGCTCAAATGCCACTCGGATGTCAAAGTTGTCGCAGCGCATTGAAATTTTGCATGCGGGTAGACCTTGACCTGGAGGTCACGTTTCCACCGTTCTTGACCCCAGATCACCTCTGTGAGCGGAGCTATGGGCTCCATTATCCAACTGTAACATTGGCTCCAAAGTGAAAAATGTTTCGTTGAGAATGCTCCATTTGACCTAAGGAGTCGTCCTGCAAAGTCTGAGACTCCTACGGCGATTTGACATTTTTGGTCGAAAATGCGCCTAAGACTAACACCTGGCGCTCAAATGCCACTCGGATGTCAAAGTTGTCGCAGCGCATTGAAATTTTGCATGCGGGTAGACCTTGACCTGGAGGTCACGTTTCCACCGTTCTTGACCCCAGATCACCTCTGTGAGCGGAGCTATGGGCTCCATTATCCAACTGTAACATTGGCTCCAAAGTGAAAAATGTTTCGTTGAGAATGCTCCATTTGACCTAAGGAGTCGTCCTGCAAAGTCTGAGACTCCTACGGCGATTTGACATTTTTGGTCGAAAATGCGCCTAAGACTAACACCTGGCGCTCAAATGCCACTCGGATGTCAAAGTTGTCGCAGCGCATTGAAATTTTGCATGCGGGTAGACCTTGACCTGGAGGTCACGTTTCCACCGTTCTTGACCCCAGATCACCTCTGTGAGCGGAGCTATGGGCTCCATTATCCAACTGTAACATTGGCTCCAAAGTGAAAAATGTTTCGTTGAGAATGCTCCATTTGACCTAAGGAGTCGTCCTGCAAAGTCTGAGACTCCTACGGCGATTTGACATTTTTGGTCGAAAATGCGCCTAAGACTAACACCTGGCGCTCAAATGCCACTCGGATGTCAAAGTTGTCGCAGCGCATTGAAATTTTGCATGCGGGTAGACCTTGACCTGGAGGTCACGTTTCCACCGTTCTTGACCCCAGATCACCTCTGTGAGCGGAGCTATGGGCTCCATTATCCAACTGTAACATTGGCTCCAAAGTGAAAAATGTTTCGTTGAGAATGCTCCATTTGACCTAAGGAGTCGTCCTGCAAAGTCTGAGACTCCTACGGCGATTTGACATTTTTGGTCGAAAATGCGCCTAAGACTAACACCTGGCGCTCAAATGCCACTCGGATGTCAAAGTTGTCGCAGCGCATTGAAATTTTGCATGCGGGTAGACCTTGACCTGGAGGTCACGTTTCCACCGTTCTTGACCCCAGATCACCTCTGTGAGCGGAGCTATGGGCTCCATTATCCAACTGTAACATTGGCTCCAAAGTGAAAAATGTTTCGTTGAGAATGCTCCATTTGACCTAAGGAGTCGTCCTGCAAAGTCTGAGACTCCTACGGCGATTTGACATTTTTGGTCGAAAATGCGCCTAAGACTAACACCTGGCGCTCAAATGCCACTCGGATGTCAAAGTTGTCGCAGCGCATTGAAATTTTGCATGCGGGTAGACCTTGACCTGGAGGTCACGTTTCCACCGTTCTTGACCCCAGATCACCTCTGTGAGCGGAGCTATGGGCTCCATTATCCAACTGTAACATTGGCTCCAAAGTGAAAAATGTTTCGTTGAGAATGCTCCATTTGACCTAAGGAGTCGTCCTGCAAAGTCTGAGACTCCTACGGCGATTTGACATTTTTGGTCGAAAATGCGCCTAAGACTAACACCTGGCGCTCAAATGCCACTCGGATGTCAAAGTTGTCGCAGCGCATTGAAATTTTGCATGCGGGTAGACCTTGACCTGGAGGTCACGTTTCCACCGTTCTTGACCCCAGATCACCTCTGTGAGCGGAGCTATGGGCTCCATTATCCAACTGTAACATTGGCTCCAAAGTGAAAAATGTTTCGTTGAGAATGCTCCATTTGACCTAAGGAGTCGTCCTGCAAAGTCTGAGACTCCTACGGCGATTTGACATTTTTGGTCGAAAATGCGCCTAAGACTAACACCTGGCGCTCAAATGCCACTCGGATGTCAAAGTTGTCGCAGCGCATTGAAATTTTGCATGCGGGTAGACCTTGACCTGGAGGTCACGTTTCCACCGTTCTTGACCCCAGATCACCTCTGTGAGCGGAGCTATGGGCTCCATTATCCAACTGTAACATTGGCTCCAAAGTGAAAAATGTTTCGTTGAGAATGCTCCATTTGACCTAAGGAGTCGTCCTGCAAAGTCTGAGACTCCTACGGCGATTTGACATTTTTGGTCGAAAATGCGCCTAAGACTAACACCTGGCGCTCAAATGCCACTCGGATGTCAAAGTTGTCGCAGCGCATTGAAATTTTGCATGCGGGTAGACCTTGACCTGGAGGTCACGTTTCCACCGTTCTTGACCCCAGATCACCTCTGTGAGCGGAGCTATGGGCTCCATTATCCAACTGTAACATTGGCTCCAAAGTGAAAAATGTTTCGTTGAGAATGCTCCATTTGACCTAAGGAGTCGTCCTGCAAAGTCTGAGACTCCTACGGCGATTTGACATTTTTGGTCGAAAATGCGCCTAAGACTAACACCTGGCGCTCAAATGCCACTCGGATGTCAAAGTTGTCGCAGCGCATTGAAATTTTGCATGCGGGTAGACCTTGACCTGGAGGTCACGTTTCCACCGTTCTTGACCCCAGATCACCTCTGTGAGCGGAGCTATGGGCTCCATTATCCAACTGTAACATTGGCTCCAAAGTGAAAAATGTTTCGTTGAGAATGCTCCATTTGACCTAAGGAGTCGTCCTGCAAAGTCTGAGACTCCTACGGCGATTTGACATTTTTGGTCGAAAATGCGCCTAAGACTAACACCTGGCGCTCAAATGCCACTCGGATGTCAAAGTTGTCGCAGCGCATTGAAATTTTGCATGCGGGTAGACCTTGACCTGGAGGTCACGTTTCCACCGTTCTTGACCCCAGATCACCTCTGTGAGCGGAGCTATGGGCTCCATTATCCAACTGTAACATTGGCTCCAAAGTGAAAAATGTTTCGTTGAGAATGCTCCATTTGACCTAAGGAGTCGTCCTGCAAAGTCTGAGACTCCTACGGCGATTTGACATTTTTGGTCGAAAATGCGCCTAAGACTAACACCTGGCGCTCAAATGCCACTCGGATGTCAAAGTTGTCGCAGCGCATTGAAATTTTGCATGCGGGTAGACCTTGACCTGGAGGTCACGTTTCCACCGTTCTTGACCCCAGATCACCTCTGTGAGCGGAGCTATGGGCTCCATTATCCAACTGTAACATTGGCTCCAAAGTGAAAAATGTTTCGTTGAGAATGCTCCATTTGACCTAAGGAGTCGTCCTGCAAAGTCTGAGACTCCTACGGCGATTTGACATTTTTGGTCGAAAATGCGCCTAAGACTAACACCTGGCGCTCAAATGCCACTCGGATGTCAAAGTTGTCGCAGCGCATTGAAATTTTGCATGCGGGTAGACCTTGACCTGGAGGTCACGTTTCCACCGTTCTTGACCCCAGATCACCTCTGTGAGCGGAGCTATGGGCTCCATTATCCAACTGTAACATTGGCTCCAAAGTGAAAAATGTTTCGTTGAGAATGCTCCATTTGACCTAAGGAGTCGTCCTGCAAAGTCTGAGACTCCTACGGCGATTTGACATTTTTGGTCGAAAATGCGCCTAAGACTAACACCTGGCGCTCAAATGCCACTCGGATGTCAAAGTTGTCGCAGCGCATTGAAATTTTGCATGCGGGTAGACCTTGACCTGGAGGTCACGTTTCCACCGTTCTTGACCCCAGATCACCTCTGTGAGCGGAGCTATGGGCTCCATTATCCAACTGTAACATTGGCTCCAAAGTGAAAAATGTTTCGTTGAGAATGCTCCATTTGACCTAAGGAGTCGTCCTGCAAAGTCTGAGACTCCTACGGCGATTTGACATTTTTGGTCGAAAATGCGCCTAAGACTAACACCTGGCGCTCAAATGCCACTCGGATGTCAAAGTTGTCGCAGCGCATTGAAATTTTGCATGCGGGTAGACCTTGACCTGGAGGTCACGTTTCCACCGTTCTTGACCCCAGATCACCTCTGTGAGCGGAGCTATGGGCTCCATTATCCAACTGTAACATTGGCTCCAAAGTGAAAAATGTTTCGTTGAGAATGCTCCATTTGACCTAAGGAGTCGTCCTGCAAAGTCTGAGACTCCTACGGCGATTTGACATTTTTGGTCGAAAATGCGCCTAAGACTAACACCTGGCGCTCAAATGCCACTCGGATGTCAAAGTTGTCGCAGCGCATTGAAATTTTGCATGCGGGTAGACCTTGACCTGGAGGTCACGTTTCCACCGTTCTTGACCCCAGATCACCTCTGTGAGCGGAGCTATGGGCTCCATTATCCAACTGTAACATTGGCTCCAAAGTGAAAAATGTTTCGTTGAGAATGCTCCATTTGACCTAAGGAGTCGTCCTGCAAAGTCTGAGACTCCTACGGCGATTTGACATTTTTGGTCGAAAATGCGCCTAAGACTAACACCTGGCGCTCAAATGCCACTCGGATGTCAAAGTTGTCGCAGCGCATTGAAATTTTGCATGCGGGTAGACCTTGACCTGGAGGTCACGTTTCCACCGTTCTTGACCCCAGATCACCTCTGTGAGCGGAGCTATGGGCTCCATTATCCAACTGTAACATTGGCTCCAAAGTGAAAAATGTTTCGTTGAGAATGCTCCATTTGACCTAAGGAGTCGTCCTGCAAAGTCTGAGACTCCTACGGCGATTTGACATTTTTGGTCGAAAATGCGCCTAAGACTAACACCTGGCGCTCAAATGCCACTCGGATGTCAAAGTTGTCGCAGCGCATTGAAATTTTGCATGCGGGTAGACCTTGACCTGGAGGTCACGTTTCCACCGTTCTTGACCCCAGATCACCTCTGTGAGCGGAGCTATGGGCTCCATTATCCAACTGTAACATTGGCTCCAAAGTGAAAAATGTTTCGTTGAGAATGCTCCATTTGACCTAAGGAGTCGTCCTGCAAAGTCTGAGACTCCTACGGCGATTTGACATTTTTGGTCGAAAATGCGCCTAAGACTAACACCTGGCGCTCAAATGCCACTCGGATGTCAAAGTTGTCGCAGCGCATTGAAATTTTGCATGCGGGTAGACCTTGACCTGGAGGTCACGTTTCCACCGTTCTTGACCCCAGATCACCTCTGTGAGCGGAGCTATGGGCTCCATTATCCAACTGTAACATTGGCTCCAAAGTGAAAAATGTTTCGTTGAGAATGCTCCATTTGACCTAAGGAGTCGTCCTGCAAAGTCTGAGACTCCTACGGCGATTTGACATTTTTGGTCGAAAATGCGCCTAAGACTAACACCTGGCGCTCAAATGCCACTCGGATGTCAAAGTTGTCGCAGCGCATTGAAATTTTGCATGCGGGTAGACCTTGACCTGGAGGTCACGTTTCCACCGTTCTTGACCCCAGATCACCTCTGTGAGCGGAGCTATGGGCTCCATTATCCAACTGTAACATTGGCTCCAAAGTGAAAAATGTTTCGTTGAGAATGCTCCATTTGACCTAAGGAGTCGTCCTGCAAAGTCTGAGACTCCTACGGCGATTTGACATTTTTGGTCGAAAATGCGCCTAAGACTAACACCTGGCGCTCAAATGCCACTCGGATGTCAAAGTTGTCGCAGCGCATTGAAATTTTGCATGCGGGTAGACCTTGACCTGGAGGTCACGTTTCCACCGTTCTTGACCCCAGATCACCTCTGTGAGCGGAGCTATGGGCTCCATTATCCAACTGTAACATTGGCTCCAAAGTGAAAAATGTTTCGTTGAGAATGCTCCATTTGACCTAAGGAGTCGTCCTGCAAAGTCTGAGACTCCTACGGCGATTTGACATTTTTGGTCGAAAATGCGCCTAAGACTAACACCTGGCGCTCAAATGCCACTCGGATGTCAAAGTTGTCGCAGCGCATTGAAATTTTGCATGCGGGTAGACCTTGACCTGGAGGTCACGTTTCCACCGTTCTTGACCCCAGATCACCTCTGTGAGCGGAGCTATGGGCTCCATTATCCAACTGTAACATTGGCTCCAAAGTGAAAAATGTTTCGTTGAGAATGCTCCATTTGACCTAAGGAGTCGTCCTGCAAAGTCTGAGACTCCTACGGCGATTTGACATTTTTGGTCGAAAATGCGCCTAAGACTAACACCTGGCGCTCAAATGCCACTCGGATGTCAAAGTTGTCGCAGCGCATTGAAATTTTGCATGCGGGTAGACCTTGACCTGGAGGTCACGTTTCCACCGTTCTTGACCCCAGATCACCTCTGTGAGCGGAGCTATGGGCTCCATTATCCAACTGTAACATTGGCTCCAAAGTGAAAAATGTTTCGTTGAGAATGCTCCATTTGACCTAAGGAGTCGTCCTGCAAAGTCTGAGACTCCTACGGCGATTTGACATTTTTGGTCGAAAATGCGCCTAAGACTAACACCTGGCGCTCAAATGCCACTCGGATGTCAAAGTTGTCGCAGCGCATTGAAATTTTGCATGCGGGTAGACCTTGACCTGGAGGTCACGTTTCCACCGTTCTTGACCCCAGATCACCTCTGTGAGCGGAGCTATGGGCTCCATTATCCAACTGTAACATTGGCTCCAAAGTGAAAAATGTTTCGTTGAGAATGCTCCATTTGACCTAAGGAGTCGTCCTGCAAAGTCTGAGACTCCTACGGCGATTTGACATTTTTGGTCGAAAATGCGCCTAAGACTAACACCTGGCGCTCAAATGCCACTCGGATGTCAAAGTTGTCGCAGCGCATTGAAATTTTGCATGCGGGTAGACCTTGACCTGGAGGTCACGTTTCCACCGTTCTTGACCCCAGATCACCTCTGTGAGCGGAGCTATGGGCTCCATTATCCAACTGTAACATTGGCTCCAAAGTGAAAAATGTTTCGTTGAGAATGCTCCATTTGACCTAAGGAGTCGTCCTGCAAAGTCTGAGACTCCTACGGCGATTTGACATTTTTGGTCGAAAATGCGCCTAAGACTAACACCTGGCGCTCAAATGCCACTCGGATGTCAAAGTTGTCGCAGCGCATTGAAATTTTGCATGCGGGTAGACCTTGACCTGGAGGTCACGTTTCCACCGTTCTTGACCCCAGATCACCTCTGTGAGCGGAGCTATGGGCTCCATTATCCAACTGTAACATTGGCTCCAAAGTGAAAAATGTTTCGTTGAGAATGCTCCATTTGACCTAAGGAGTCGTCCTGCAAAGTCTGAGACTCCTACGGCGATTTGACATTTTTGGTCGAAAATGCGCCTAAGACTAACACCTGGCGCTCAAATGCCACTCGGATGTCAAAGTTGTCGCAGCGCATTGAAATTTTGCATGCGGGTAGACCTTGACCTGGAGGTCACGTTTCCACCGTTCTTGACCCCAGATCACCTCTGTGAGCGGAGCTATGGGCTCCATTATCCAACTGTAACATTGGCTCCAAAGTGAAAAATGTTTCGTTGAGAATGCTCCATTTGACCTAAGGAGTCGTCCTGCAAAGTCTGAGACTCCTACGGCGATTTGACATTTTTGGTCGAAAATGCGCCTAAGACTAACACCTGGCGCTCAAATGCCACTCGGATGTCAAAGTTGTCGCAGCGCATTGAAATTTTGCATGCGGGTAGACCTTGACCTGGAGGTCACGTTTCCACCGTTCTTGACCCCAGATCACCTCTGTGAGCGGAGCTATGGGCTCCATTATCCAACTGTAACATTGGCTCCAAAGTGAAAAATGTTTCGTTGAGAATGCTCCATTTGACCTAAGGAGTCGTCCTGCAAAGTCTGAGACTCCTACGGCGATTTGACATTTTTGGTCGAAAATGCGCCTAAGACTAACACCTGGCGCTCAAATGCCACTCGGATGTCAAAGTTGTCGCAGCGCATTGAAATTTTGCATGCGGGTAGACCTTGACCTGGAGGTCACGTTTCCACCGTTCTTGACCCCAGATCACCTCTGTGAGCGGAGCTATGGGCTCCATTATCCAACTGTAACATTGGCTCCAAAGTGAAAAATGTTTCGTTGAGAATGCTCCATTTGACCTAAGGAGTCGTCCTGCAAAGTCTGAGACTCCTACGGCGATTTGACATTTTTGGTCGAAAATGCGCCTAAGACTAACACCTGGCGCTCAAATGCCACTCGGATGTCAAAGTTGTCGCAGCGCATTGAAATTTTGCATGCGGGTAGACCTTGACCTGGAGGTCACGTTTCCACCGTTCTTGACCCCAGATCACCTCTGTGAGCGGAGCTATGGGCTCCATTATCCAACTGTAACATTGGCTCCAAAGTGAAAAATGTTTCGTTGAGAATGCTCCATTTGACCTAAGGAGTCGTCCTGCAAAGTCTGAGACTCCTACGGCGATTTGACATTTTTGGTCGAAAATGCGCCTAAGACTAACACCTGGCGCTCAAATGCCACTCGGATGTCAAAGTTGTCGCAGCGCATTGAAATTTTGCATGCGGGTAGACCTTGACCTGGAGGTCACGTTTCCACCGTTCTTGACCCCAGATCACCTCTGTGAGCGGAGCTATGGGCTCCATTATCCAACTGTAACATTGGCTCCAAAGTGAAAAATGTTTCGTTGAGAATGCTCCATTTGACCTAAGGAGTCGTCCTGCAAAGTCTGAGACTCCTACGGCGATTTGACATTTTTGGTCGAAAATGCGCCTAAGACTAACACCTGGCGCTCAAATGCCACTCGGATGTCAAAGTTGTCGCAGCGCATTGAAATTTTGCATGCGGGTAGACCTTGACCTGGAGGTCACGTTTCCACCGTTCTTGACCCCAGATCACCTCTGTGAGCGGAGCTATGGGCTCCATTATCCAACTGTAACATTGGCTCCAAAGTGAAAAATGTTTCGTTGAGAATGCTCCATTTGACCTAAGGAGTCGTCCTGCAAAGTCTGAGACTCCTACGGCGATTTGACATTTTTGGTCGAAAATGCGCCTAAGACTAACACCTGGCGCTCAAATGCCACTCGGATGTCAAAGTTGTCGCAGCGCATTGAAATTTTGCATGCGGGTAGACCTTGACCTGGAGGTCACGTTTCCACCGTTCTTGACCCCAGATCACCTCTGTGAGCGGAGCTATGGGCTCCATTATCCAACTGTAACATTGGCTCCAAAGTGAAAAATGTTTCGTTGAGAATGCTCCATTTGACCTAAGGAGTCGTCCTGCAAAGTCTGAGACTCCTACGGCGATTTGACATTTTTGGTCGAAAATGCGCCTAAGACTAACACCTGGCGCTCAAATGCCACTCGGATGTCAAAGTTGTCGCAGCGCATTGAAATTTTGCATGCGGGTAGACCTTGACCTGGAGGTCACGTTTCCACCGTTCTTGACCCCAGATCACCTCTGTGAGCGGAGCTATGGGCTCCATTATCCAACTGTAACATTGGCTCCAAAGTGAAAAATGTTTCGTTGAGAATGCTCCATTTGACCTAAGGAGTCGTCCTGCAAAGTCTGAGACTCCTACGGCGATTTGACATTTTTGGTCGAAAATGCGCCTAAGACTAACACCTGGCGCTCAAATGCCACTCGGATGTCAAAGTTGTCGCAGCGCATTGAAATTTTGCATGCGGGTAGACCTTGACCTGGAGGTCACGTTTCCACCGTTCTTGACCCCAGATCACCTCTGTGAGCGGAGCTATGGGCTCCATTATCCAACTGTAACATTGGCTCCAAAGTGAAAAATGTTTCGTTGAGAATGCTCCATTTGACCTAAGGAGTCGTCCTGCAAAGTCTGAGACTCCTACGGCGATTTGACATTTTTGGTCGAAAATGCGCCTAAGACTAACACCTGGCGCTCAAATGCCACTCGGATGTCAAAGTTGTCGCAGCGCATTGAAATTTTGCATGCGGGTAGACCTTGACCTGGAGGTCACGTTTCCACCGTTCTTGACCCCAGATCACCTCTGTGAGCGGAGCTATGGGCTCCATTATCCAACTGTAACATTGGCTCCAAAGTGAAAAATGTTTCGTTGAGAATGCTCCATTTGACCTAAGGAGTCGTCCTGCAAAGTCTGAGACTCCTACGGCGATTTGACATTTTTGGTCGAAAATGCGCCTAAGACTAACACCTGGCGCTCAAATGCCACTCGGATGTCAAAGTTGTCGCAGCGCATTGAAATTTTGCATGCGGGTAGACCTTGACCTGGAGGTCACGTTTCCACCGTTCTTGACCCCAGATCACCTCTGTGAGCGGAGCTATGGGCTCCATTATCCAACTGTAACATTGGCTCCAAAGTGAAAAATGTTTCGTTGAGAATGCTCCATTTGACCTAAGGAGTCGTCCTGCAAAGTCTGAGACTCCTACGGCGATTTGACATTTTTGGTCGAAAATGCGCCTAAGACTAACACCTGGCGCTCAAATGCCACTCGGATGTCAAAGTTGTCGCAGCGCATTGAAATTTTGCATGCGGGTAGACCTTGACCTGGAGGTCACGTTTCCACCGTTCTTGACCCCAGATCACCTCTGTGAGCGGAGCTATGGGCTCCATTATCCAACTGTAACATTGGCTCCAAAGTGAAAAATGTTTCGTTGAGAATGCTCCATTTGACCTAAGGAGTCGTCCTGCAAAGTCTGAGACTCCTACGGCGATTTGACATTTTTGGTCGAAAATGCGCCTAAGACTAACACCTGGCGCTCAAATGCCACTCGGATGTCAAAGTTGTCGCAGCGCATTGAAATTTTGCATGCGGGTAGACCTTGACCTGGAGGTCACGTTTCCACCGTTCTTGACCCCAGATCACCTCTGTGAGCGGAGCTATGGGCTCCATTATCCAACTGTAACATTGGCTCCAAAGTGAAAAATGTTTCGTTGAGAATGCTCCATTTGACCTAAGGAGTCGTCCTGCAAAGTCTGAGACTCCTACGGCGATTTGACATTTTTGGTCGAAAATGCGCCTAAGACTAACACCTGGCGCTCAAATGCCACTCGGATGTCAAAGTTGTCGCAGCGCATTGAAATTTTGCATGCGGGTAGACCTTGACCTGGAGGTCACGTTTCCACCGTTCTTGACCCCAGATCACCTCTGTGAGCGGAGCTATGGGCTCCATTATCCAACTGTAACATTGGCTCCAAAGTGAAAAATGTTTCGTTGAGAATGCTCCATTTGACCTAAGGAGTCGTCCTGCAAAGTCTGAGACTCCTACGGCGATTTGACATTTTTGGTCGAAAATGCGCCTAAGACTAACACCTGGCGCTCAAATGCCACTCGGATGTCAAAGTTGTCGCAGCGCATTGAAATTTTGCATGCGGGTAGACCTTGACCTGGAGGTCACGTTTCCACCGTTCTTGACCCCAGATCACCTCTGTGAGCGGAGCTATGGGCTCCATTATCCAACTGTAACATTGGCTCCAAAGTGAAAAATGTTTCGTTGAGAATGCTCCATTTGACCTAAGGAGTCGTCCTGCAAAGTCTGAGACTCCTACGGCGATTTGACATTTTTGGTCGAAAATGCGCCTAAGACTAACACCTGGCGCTCAAATGCCACTCGGATGTCAAAGTTGTCGCAGCGCATTGAAATTTTGCATGCGGGTAGACCTTGACCTGGAGGTCACGTTTCCACCGTTCTTGACCCCAGATCACCTCTGTGAGCGGAGCTATGGGCTCCATTATCCAACTGTAACATTGGCTCCAAAGTGAAAAATGTTTCGTTGAGAATGCTCCATTTGACCTAAGGAGTCGTCCTGCAAAGTCTGAGACTCCTACGGCGATTTGACATTTTTGGTCGAAAATGCGCCTAAGACTAACACCTGGCGCTCAAATGCCACTCGGATGTCAAAGTTGTCGCAGCGCATTGAAATTTTGCATGCGGGTAGACCTTGACCTGGAGGTCACGTTTCCACCGTTCTTGACCCCAGATCACCTCTGTGAGCGGAGCTATGGGCTCCATTATCCAACTGTAACATTGGCTCCAAAGTGAAAAATGTTTCGTTGAGAATGCTCCATTTGACCTAAGGAGTCGTCCTGCAAAGTCTGAGACTCCTACGGCGATTTGACATTTTTGGTCGAAAATGCGCCTAAGACTAACACCTGGCGCTCAAATGCCACTCGGATGTCAAAGTTGTCGCAGCGCATTGAAATTTTGCATGCGGGTAGACCTTGACCTGGAGGTCACGTTTCCACCGTTCTTGACCCCAGATCACCTCTGTGAGCGGAGCTATGGGCTCCATTATCCAACTGTAACATTGGCTCCAAAGTGAAAAATGTTTCGTTGAGAATGCTCCATTTGACCTAAGGAGTCGTCCTGCAAAGTCTGAGACTCCTACGGCGATTTGACATTTTTGGTCGAAAATGCGCCTAAGACTAACACCTGGCGCTCAAATGCCACTCGGATGTCAAAGTTGTCGCAGCGCATTGAAATTTTGCATGCGGGTAGACCTTGACCTGGAGGTCACGTTTCCACCGTTCTTGACCCCAGATCACCTCTGTGAGCGGAGCTATGGGCTCCATTATCCAACTGTAACATTGGCTCCAAAGTGAAAAATGTTTCGTTGAGAATGCTCCATTTGACCTAAGGAGTCGTCCTGCAAAGTCTGAGACTCCTACGGCGATTTGACATTTTTGGTCGAAAATGCGCCTAAGACTAACACCTGGCGCTCAAATGCCACTCGGATGTCAAAGTTGTCGCAGCGCATTGAAATTTTGCATGCGGGTAGACCTTGACCTGGAGGTCACGTTTCCACCGTTCTTGACCCCAGATCACCTCTGTGAGCGGAGCTATGGGCTCCATTATCCAACTGTAACATTGGCTCCAAAGTGAAAAATGTTTCGTTGAGAATGCTCCATTTGACCTAAGGAGTCGTCCTGCAAAGTCTGAGACTCCTACGGCGATTTGACATTTTTGGTCGAAAATGCGCCTAAGACTAACACCTGGCGCTCAAATGCCACTCGGATGTCAAAGTTGTCGCAGCGCATTGAAATTTTGCATGCGGGTAGACCTTGACCTGGAGGTCACGTTTCCACCGTTCTTGACCCCAGATCACCTCTGTGAGCGGAGCTATGGGCTCCATTATCCAACTGTAACATTGGCTCCAAAGTGAAAAATGTTTCGTTGAGAATGCTCCATTTGACCTAAGGAGTCGTCCTGCAAAGTCTGAGACTCCTACGGCGATTTGACATTTTTGGTCGAAAATGCGCCTAAGACTAACACCTGGCGCTCAAATGCCACTCGGATGTCAAAGTTGTCGCAGCGCATTGAAATTTTGCATGCGGGTAGACCTTGACCTGGAGGTCACGTTTCCACCGTTCTTGACCCCAGATCACCTCTGTGAGCGGAGCTATGGGCTCCATTATCCAACTGTAACATTGGCTCCAAAGTGAAAAATGTTTCGTTGAGAATGCTCCATTTGACCTAAGGAGTCGTCCTGCAAAGTCTGAGACTCCTACGGCGATTTGACATTT